>NW_020628818.1:2001751-2302673 GCF_003573695.1 Papaver somniferum
CAATAACAAGGTTTCGAATGAGACAACTAATTTATGGTGGGTAAAGGTAAACACTATCAGAGAATTTCATTCTCTGTCCCTTCCCTATGGTGTTGATGTGATAGTGTGACTGCATGTGGAGGATGACTTTTAATTAAGTCTTAATGAGTTCTATAGTTTCAATTTAATATTGAAGTGGGGTGTAGCAGTAAACACTCTTGATGGAACTCACCTATCTGAATGAGGAAGTGGGTCGCTTCCAATGAGAATGGAGCCGATTCTCTAAAGCATTTTGAGAAACAGGATATGTCCAGGGCCAAAATGGACAAAACGGGACAAACTTAGCAACACTTGGAGGATATCATGCATGGATGTTATTAGAATTACACCAAACGCTAGCAGTTCAAGACATAGTTCACTGTCTAGCTAGTAGTTCCGGTAACTTCTCTCTAAGCAAGGTTCAAGACCTCATGGACACCTTTGCCTAAATGGTATTTTCCGTACTCTGATTTTTTGTTTTTTACCGAGATTTCATTCATGTGGGGGATTGTTGGAGAAAATAATTTATTTAATAAATGATTTTTTGGTTTTGGTGTGGTTTGATCTCATGACCTAAGGGTCTAAGGATACTCACTCATTTTTGAGTGAATGAAATGGAACCTTTAGTCCCACATTGTGGAAAACTAAAGAGGTGCTTCACTATATTACCATGTTCTCATGGATATGTTGTAAAACTATGTGGGTGGAGCGGGTGGGGAGAAAAATACATGTTTCGACCCATGCCCATGCGCGTGTACCAAGCACCACGTCCGTGTCTACTTGAAATTATTTTTTGCAAGTTTTTAACTTGATAAATAATTTATTTAAGAGTTTTATTTATGGAAAAAATTCCTTTTTTGTGTTTAATTGTTTTACAAGAAACAAAACTCGTTTTATAAGAAAAAACCTAAACCTAACTTGATTTGCAAGTTAATTTTCCTATAAATACAACTCGAAAATCTCTTTTCAAAATACACAAGCAGCGACCATCTCTAGGTCTACTTTTCTTCATCTTCTTTCTTTTATTTTCGTGCGGCGTTTTACTTCCATCCCCGTTGCTGAGTTAAAGAGTAGGTAACTTGTATTGTGCTAATACAAGTTATATCGGGCAGTCTTATATGGAACAACCCGAAGGCCTTGTAGTTAAAGGTTGTGAGAAGAAGGTTTGTAAACTGAAGAAATCTTTGTATGGATTGAAACAAGCACCTAAACAGTGGCATGAGAAGTTTTATCATTTGATGATTTCTAGTGGTTTTAGAATTAATGAATCTGATAAGTGTGTTTATACTAAACTTGTCAAGGATGCCTGTGTGTTGTATGCTTGTATGTTGATGATATGCTTATACTAGGTACAAACATGGATGTTATTAATACCACTAAGAAAATGTTGAATGAAACTTTGACATGAAAGACTTAGGCCCCGCTGATGTCATATTAGGGATGAAGATTAGAAAAACTTCTAATGGCTATAGTCTGAGTCAGTCTCATTATGTTGAATCCATACTTAAGAAATATAATCAGTTTGACTGTAAACCTTTGCACTCCATATGATTCTTCTTGCAAACTCATGAAGAATAAGGGTGTAGGTGTTAACCAACTTGAATACTCGAGAGTCATAGGAAGTCTGATGTATTTGATGAATTGTACGAGACCAGACATTGCTTATGCTGTGAGTAGGTTAAGCAGGTATACTTGTAATCCAGGGCAGAAACATTGGGATGCACTTAATAGAGTGCTAAAGTACTTGAAGTACACAATGACCTTTTGTTTGAATTACGAAGGGTATCCGGCCGTCCTTGAGGGATTTTGCGATGCGAACTGGATAGCAGACTCAGAGGAGTCTAAGTCTACGAGTGGATATGTATTCACTCTAGCAGGTGCGTCTGTATCTTGGAAGAGTTCCAAACAGACATGTATAGCTCGCTCAACTATGGAGTCGGAGTTTATTGCGTTAGATAAAGCAGGAGAGGAGGCCGAATGGCTAAGAAACTTTTTAGAAGATATTCCTCTCTGGCATAGGCCTGTGCCAGCTATATCTATACATTGTGACAGCAAATCTGCAATAGGTAGAGCTAAAATAGCTTCTACAATGGAAAGTCTATACATATGCGTAGAAGACATGATTCTTTGAAATTACTAATCTCAACAGGCGTTATTTCCATAGATTGGACAAGGTCCAAGGAGAATATCGCGGACCCTTTGACGAAAGGCTTGTCCAAGGAGATAGTTAGTAAAGCATCGAAGGGGATGGGGCTTAGGCTCAAATAATTAAACTTGCCATGAAGGATACTCAACCTTGCTGACTGGAGATTCCAATAACAAGGTTTCGAATGAGACAACTAATTATGTGGTAGTAAAGGTAAACACTATCAGAGAATTTCATTCTCTGTCCCTTCCCTATGGTGTTGATGTGATAGTGTGACTGCATGTGGAGGATGACTTTTAATTAAGTCTTAATGAGTTCTATAGTTTCAATTTAAGATTGAAGTGGGGTGTAGCAGTAACACTCTTGATGGAACTCACCTATCTGAATGAGGAAGTGGGTCGCTTCCAATGAGAATGGAGCGATTCTCTAAGCATTTGAGAAACAGGATATGTCCAGGGCCAAAATGGACAAAACGGCACAACTTAGCAACACTTGGAGGATATCATGCATGGATGTATTAGAATTACACCAAACGCTAGCAGTTCAAGACATAGTTCACTGTTAGCTAGTAGTTCCGGTAACTTCTCTCTAAGCAAGGTTCAAGACCTCATGGACACCTTTGCCTAAATGGTATTTTCCGTACTCTGATTTTTCGTTTTTCCGAGATTTCATTCATGTGGGGGATTGTTGGAGAAAATGAGTTATTTAAAAAGATTTTTGGTCTTGGTGTGGTTTGATCTCATGACCTAAGGGTCTAAGGATACTCACTCATTTTTGAGTGAATGAAATGGAACCTTTAGTCCCACATTGTGGAAAACTAAAGAGGTCCACTATATTACATGTTCTCATGGATATGTTGTAAAACGTGGGTGGAGCGGGTGGGAAAAATACATTTTGACCCATGCCATGCGCGTGTACCAGCACCAAGTCCGGTCTACTTGAAATTATTTTTTGCAGTTTTTAACTTGATAAATATTTTTTAAGAGTTTTATTTGTGGAAATTCCTTTTTGTGTTTATTGTTTTACAAGAAACAAAACTCGTTTTATAAGAAAAAACCTAAACCTAACTTGATTTGCAAGTTATTTCCTATAAATACAACTCGAAATCTCTTTTCAAAACACACAAGCAGCGACATCTCTAGGTCTACTTTTTTCATCTTCTTCTTTATTTTGTGCGGCGTTTTGCTTCCATCCCTGTTGCTGAGTTAAGAGTGGGTAACTTGTATTGTGCTAATCAAGTTATATCGGGCAGTCTTATCCTGGACACATCTTCGCACGTTGGGGTTTAGCATTACTTAGAGTATACCCGCGAACTAATGTGTTAAGGACAGCTTGTTGAACCTGTGATTCTGCCCTCATCAATTTGTTCGTGGTAGAGTTGTTTGATACTGTTCTTTATTTATTGTTTGATACATCTGACGTTTCTTCTATTGTTGCAAGATTCCAACAATCTTAACACATTATTATTCCTTGTAACAATGGGAAAGAACGATTGAAAGACCACAGAAGTTTGGAAAGGATTTCAAGAGATGGCAATCCAAGATGTTGTTTTATCTAAGCCATCATGAACTGGATTATGTACTTGTTCCACATGATGAATTGATGAATGCTGAAGTTTAACTGAGGAGGTGATCGAGTATAACAAGCGGTGTAATTTTCTGGCGAAAAATCATATCATGAATGGTTTGGAAGATACGATGTATGATTTTTACAATGCTAAAGAAAATTTCAGTGCTTATGATTTGTGGACTGCGTTAGAAGCAAAGTATCAAGCGGAGACTGCAGGGAGCAAGAAATTTCTGGTGGCGAAGTTTATGGACTTCAAGATGACGAATGATAACCTGTTGTTGATCAATTCTCGAATTTCAACAGATTATTAATGAGATTCTTGCTGAAGGTATGGTCATTGATGAGACGTTTCAAGTATCTGCGGTAATTGAGAAGTTACCATTTCTGGTCTGTACAAGAAAAAGCTAAGACATGAAACTGGCGAGATCAACATGGTTGAATTAGGAAGAAATTCAAGTGGAAGAGTTGTTCTCCAAGATAAGAACGTGTCTTCTGCAAGGGACATGAGTAATAAAGCTCATATGACTGAACAGATCTTCCAAAGCTGGAAAAGGTGAGAGTAACAATCGTAACTCTAAGCGTGGTCCTCCCAAGAAAGGTATGTTTCGAAAACCAGAGTCTAGCATTACTAAAATTAAGGGTGCTTGTTATGCGTGTGGAGTTACTGGCCATATGGCAGTTCACTGTAGACATCGTAAGGACAAAAGGATAGTGCTAACTTGGTTGAAAAGAACAAGGATGAGTTTTCTGCAGTAGTGTCTGAAGTTAATTTGGTGACCAATGTGATGGACTGGTGGGTAGACTCTGGAGCTACCAAGCATGTTTGTGGGAACAGAGACCTGTTCACCTCCTACCAGAGGGTAGGGGAAGGCGAGAAACTCTATATGGGTAACTCATCTGCATCAGAGGTTGCAGGAAAAGGAAAGGTCGGTCTGAAGCTCACATCTGGCAAGACTCTCACATTGAATGAAGTTCTTCATGTTCCAGACATCTGCAAAAATCTTGTTTCTTGTTCTGTTTTAGATGATAAGGGTTTTAAAGTTTCAATTGAGTCTGGAAAACTTATAGTAACTAAGGGCAATGATTATGTGGGTAAGGGTTATAAGACTGGGGTCTTTACAAACTTAATGTAACCTGTCCTGAAGTGAAATTGAATGATTCTTCTGCTTACATGTGTGTGTCATCGAATGTTTGGCATGGTAGACTTGGTCATGTAAATTACAAATCAATGCATAAACTGGCTAGCGTAGGCTGCATACCCAAATTCACTTTAGATAAAAGTATAAGTGTGAGATTTGCGTAGAATCTAAGCATGCTAAGAAATCATTCAGGAAGAATGTCCAGAGAAACACTAAACCCTTAGAATTGATTCATTCAGACGTAGTTGACATGAAGTCAGTTCAAACTAGAGGTGGTAAGAAATGGTTTGTCACTTTTATAGATGATTGTACGAGGTACTGTCAGGTTTATTTGCTTAGAGGGAAGGACAATGCCTTAGAAGCCTTTAAGATATATAAACGTGAAGTTGAAAACCAATTGAATGCTACCATTAAAACTTTTAGGTCTGACCGTGGTGGTGAGTATCTAATTCCTATTGGAGATTTCTGTGAAGAACATGGATAATACATGAAACTACAGCCCCTTATTCACCTCAATCCAATGGTGTAGCTGAAAAAGAACCGTACCCTTAAGGATATGATGAATGCCATGTTGATTAGTTCAGGATTACCTTCGAATTTTGGGGGGAGGCTATCCTCTCAGCCAATTACATCCTGAACAGAGTACCCTTTAAAGGATCAGATAAAAGTCCATATGAGTTATGGAAAGGTAAACAACCATCTTATGATTACTTCAAAGTGTGGGGGTGCTTGGCAAAGGTGGCCATCCCTCCTCCTAAGACAAATAAGATAGGACCCAAAACCGTTGATTGTGTTTTTATAGGGTATCCTGAGCATTCTAGTGCTCATAGGTTTATGGTTGTGAGTTCTGAAATTTCTGACATAGGGTTGAATACTATCATGGAGTCTAGGGATGCTGAGTTCTTTGAGAATGTTTTTCCTATGAAACGTGATTCTCGAAAGAGATGTTTAGATGATCCCCTAGAATTTACATCATCCAGTCAGTCATTACCTTTAGAGGAAGATGAACCAGAAATAGAACCTAGAAGAGGTAAAAGGGTTAAAACTAGAAAACCTATCCTGGTTGCATTACATACCTAGCCGAGTCTGATCCTCAGACTTATAAAGAAGCCATGACTTGTCCTGAAGCTCCGTGGTGGAAAGAAGCTTCAATTAGTGAAATGGATTCCATTCGAGAAAACGGTACTTTTGAACTTGTAGATTTACCTCCAGGGTCTAAGGCCATAGGTTGTAAATGGATTTTCAAGAGAAAACGTAATATAAATGGAACTATTGAAAAATACAAGGCTAGGTTGGTAGCGAAAGGCTATAAACAGATAGAAGGTATAGACTTCTTTGATACATATTCACCAGTAAGTAGAATTAGCTCCATTAGGATGTTAATTGCTATAGCTTCTGTCCATAACCTACAGATACATCAAATGGATGTAAAGACAGCGTTTTTGAATGGTGAATTAGATGAAGAAATTTATATGGAACAACCCGAAGGATTTGTAGTTAAAGGTTGTGAGAAGAAGGTTTGTAAACTGAAGAAATCTTTGTATGGATTGAAACAAGCACCTAAACAGTGGCATGAGAAATTTGATCATGTGATGATTTCTAGTGGTTTTAGAATTAATGAATCTGATAAGTGTGTTTATACTAAACTTGTCAAGGATGCCTGTGTGATTGTATGCTTGTATGTTGATGATATGCTTATACTAGGTACAAACATGGATGTTATTAATACCACTAAGAAAATGTTGAATGAGAACTTTGACATGAAAGACTTAGGCCCCGCTGATGTCATATTAGGGATGAAGATTAGAAAAACTTCTAATGGCTATAGTCTGAGTCAGTCTCATTATGTTGAATCCATACTTAAGAAATATAATCAGTTTGACTGTAAACCTGTTTGCACTCCATATGATTCTTCTTGCAAACTCATGAAGAATAAGGGTGTAGGTGTTAACCAACTTGAATACTCAGAGTCATAGGAAGTCTGATGTATTTGATGAATTGTACGAGACCAGACATTGCTTATGCTGTGAGTAGGTTAAGCAGGTATACTTGTAATCCAGGGCAGAAACATTGGGATGCACTTAATAGAGTGCTAAAGTACTTGAAGTACACAATGACCTTTTGTTTGAATTACGAAGGGTATCCGGCCGTCCTTGAGGGATTTTGCGATGCGAACTGGATAGCAGACTCAGAGGAGTCTAAGTCTACGAGTGGATATGTATTCACTCTAGCAGGTGCGTCTGTATCTTGGAAGAGTTCCAAACAGACATGTATAGCTCGCTCAACTATGGAGTCGGAGTTTATTGCGTTAGATAAAGCAGGAGAGGAGGCCGAATGGCTAAGAAACTTTTTAGAAGATATTCCTCTCTGGCATAGGCCTGTGCCAGCTATATCTATACATTGTGACAGCAAATCTGCAATAGGTAGAGCTAAAATAGCTTCTACAATGGAAAGTCTATACATATGCGTAGAAGACATGATTCTTTGAAATTACTAATCTCAACAGGCGTTATTTCCATAGATTGGACAAGGTCCAAGGAGAATATCGCGGACCCTTTGACGAAAGGCTTGTCCAAGGAGATAGTTAGTAAAGCATCGAAGGGGATGGGGCTTAGGCTCAAATAATTAAACTTGCCATGAAGGATACTCAACCTTGCTGACTGGAGATTCCAATCAAGGTTTCGAATGAGACAACTAATTTGTGGGTAAAGGTAAACACTATCAGATAATTTTATTCTGTCCCTTCCCTATGGTGTTGATGTGATAGTGTGACTGCATGTGGAGGATGACTTTTAATTAAGTCTTAATGAGTTCTATAGTTTCAATTTAAGATTGAAGTGGGGTGTAGCAGTAAACTCTTGATGGAACTCACCTATCTGAATGAGGAAGTGGGTCGCTTCCTATGAGAATGGAGCCAATTCTTTAGAGCATTCTGAGAAACAGGATATGTCCAGGGCCAAAATGGACAAAACGGCACGAACTTAGCAACACTTGGAGGATATCATGCGTGGATATTATTTGAACTACACCAAACGCTAGCAGTTCAAGACATCGTTCACTGTTAGCTAGTAGTTCCGGTAACTTCTCACTAAGCAAGGTTCAAGACCTCATGGACACCTTTGCCTAAATGGTATTTTCCTACTCTGATTTTTTGTTTTCCGAGATTTCATTCATGTGGGGGATTGTTGGAGAAAATGAGTTTTAATAAATGATTTTTGGTCTTGGTGGTTTGATCTATGACCTAAGGGTCTAAGGATACTCACTCATTTTTGAGTGAATGAAATGGAACCTTTAGTCCCACATTGTGGAAAACTAAAGACGTGCTCCACTATATTACCATGTTCTCATGGATATGTTGTAAAACAATGTGGGTGGGACGAAAAATACATGTTTCGACCCATGCCCATGCGCGTGTACCAAGCACCAAGTCCGTGTCTACTTGAAATTATTTTTTGCAAGTTTTTAACTTGATAAATAATTTATTTAAGAGTTTTATTTATGGAAAAAATTCTTTTTTTGTGTTTAATTGTTTTACAAGAAACAAAACTCGTTTTATAAGAAAAAACCTAAACCTAACTTGATTTGCAAGTTAATTTTCCTATAAATACAACTCGAAAATCTCTTTTCAAAACACACAAGCAGCGACCATCTCTAGGTCTACTTTTCTTCATCTTCTTGCTTTTATTTTCGTGCAGCGTTTTACTTCCATCCCCGTTGCTGAGTTTAAGAGTAGGTAACTTGTATTTTGCTAATACAAGTTATATCGGGCAGTATTATCCTGGACACATCTTCGCACGTTGGGGTTTAGCATTACTTTAGAGTGTACCCACGAACTAATGTGTTAAGGACAGCTTGTTGAACCTGTGATTCTACCCTCATCAATTTGTTCGTGGTAGAGTTGTTTGATACGGTTCTTTATATTTATTGTTTGATACATCTGACGTTTATTCTATTGTTGCAAGACTCCAACATGGATATCTGTGTCATCCTGGGATTGGTACTTTATTAAGTTTCCTTGTGTGGGAAATTGTTATTTTTCAATCCCAAAGCTATGAACGTCTCGACCTTGACATTGGCTTGGCATTATAAAACAGGATTCTTCCTGTCATATTTGTGTAGTCACCTTCTTTGGTTTGCTTTGTGAAGTGCAGAGATGTCGACCCGTGTTTGGCTGACCTTGGAGGTATCGATGATTTCTAAACTGACCATTGTGTTGCAGATGGCTCTTCATCATTTCGAGCATGTTGCAGCTGAAAATCATGAGTGGATCATGTGTTCGGAAATGTCCATGACGAACAAAAACATTTTCGGAATTAGAAATTGATAAGTTTCGCCTTATTCGCAAGTCTCAGCGGACAAGTGTTTCTTGCCTTATTCAGGGTATTAAAACTTTTATGTATTACTAGTTTTTCACCCGTGCGATGCACGTATTTGTTCATTGCTTGTGGAATATTGAATGCTCTTTTTATATAGAGATTATATATTACAAAACCATAGTAATCCCAATAAGTGTGCAAGAGAATAAAATGAATAAAAAAGGGTCAAAATTATTGATAATAATAAAAATTTAATATTGGTGATTCACCAACCAACAAAGAATTGATCGAAAATAGCAAACATTCTTTGTCGTCTATGGTTTTGATGGCTCCTTAGTTGTATTCCCGATTATTAAACTTGTTTTGGTTGGTTGAATAAAACCATATCATTCTTATCAAATCGAAGATTCACATCCTTTCGCCCATGGTTTCTTTGTCGTCTTTGTATGTCTCTTCTTCTTCTTTTTTCTGGTCGTGAAGTCCTTCAATGTAGATATAAGTATACTTTTCCTTTTCATATTGTTCTGCAAGTCTTCTGTGTTCTTTATTTTATGGATCTGTTGTTTTCTGCCATTTTTTGCTGTTGTTTTTGATTACCGCGTGTAGGTAGTGATACTCGTATCTGTTTATACTACGAAAATTTTCTAGTTTCATCATGTGATTTTTTTTGGGTTAAAGATCGCTTACATTTAGTTTATATATATAGAGGATAACATGGTGTAATTTTTCTTTTCTTTGTAGTCTTCATCTCTTTTTCCTACTATAAGTCCAATGTTTGCTCAGTTTTGTGTATACGATGCAGATATAGATAGAGAAGCAAATCTCAGGAGGAATGTGTTTGTGAAGGCACATGAGGGAAATGCAGGTTCCTCAAAGAAGCAGGCAAGTGTGTCCTTGAAAAAACAGGGAAATGCAGGTTCGTCTGAGATGCGTTATTGTTTGGCAATTGCGATGCGTCTAAGTGTGTAAGAAAAAAAAATTAAAAGAAAGCTAAATATGACATTTACTAAAAGGGAACCATAACATTTACTAAAAGGGAAACTATAACGAAGTTGGAATTGTTTATGATTTCTAAACAAATCTATTTCTAAGAAAAATAAAAGCAAAACTCATTTTCCTAATTAAACATAAAAGAAAAACTCTAACTAAGGACCCAAATCATTCTAACCTTACTCTATTCATGATTCCCATCATAGGCCACTGCTTGGAGAACTATATGGTCTATAGACCCGAAATTTTCGGGATTGTGTTGATGGACAATGGTTTTGGTGTATCCATCTGGTAAATCATTCTTTATGATGATAGTGATTTTTGTTTTGATGGTTCCTTAGCTGTATTTGAAAATCCAGTGTATGACGGATTGTCATCCTCCAAGTAAAACCCAACATTATGTAAGCTTTGTGCCTTGCATCTGTCAGTGTGCATTGCAAAGAAAATTTCACTGAAAACTGACATCTAGTTAGTGGTACGGTGTCCCTTGATTTCATCACACTTTTTCCTATCACCACTTCTTCCCCGACTGCAACTCCTGTTAACACTTCTGCTATAATTTCATGTTCTAGTAGCTCTGTTATAATCAACCTTGTGCCCGCAGAAATGTCTTGGTCCCTGGTTAGTCCACTCAAGAGAATAATTGGCATTCCAATTTTTAATTTTAATTCATGAGGCGGCATGTACACATTTTCAATCTTGTTTAGAAATTCTTTATGATACAACTGCACTGCTTCAGTGTAATTATTAACAGTAAAAGATACATAATCCCTGCTAAGGTATTCACGTCCTTCTCCTGGAAACAGGGTCGCGATGCGTTTATTTATTTCATTGATCTTGTCATATTGAAGAGAGAGAATAGCAGCATGAGCGACGTACTATTTTTTGAATCTATTTCTTACCAAATCTCCATATGAGGATGCGATTACTGCATTGAGAAATTCATTCTCAGTGGACAAAAATGTCCGGGTATTAATTACTGCCTGAGCTCCTCCATTAATGGTACTTAAAAAAATTCTCAAAAACTGATTTTCTTCCATACCCGTGGTTCAACAAACAGTAAGCCATGAAAAAAACAAACAAATCTAGAAGACATCAAGTATTGGATAGGTATTTAAGCTTGGTATTTTTTTCTTTGAAATGCAGAGAAAAACTTATTTCTTAAATTGAGAAGAATGTGCTTGATGATTTCTCAACAAAAGCTACTTTCGTATGATATATAACACTTCATTTACATAAAAAATACATAATAGACTTTGTCATTGAGATTAAACTTGAATTAGATGACCACAGATCATGTAAAAGTATAGGAATACAATCGAAAAAATGTCTTCTAGCTTTTGTTTGACTGTTCAAGCTGCCTTCGTTAATTATGATCGGATTTTGTATTGTTTAGTGACTAAGTGAAAATTGAATAAAAACGCTAACAAAACTATGGAAGGATGCAAACTTTTAGAGGGATTTCCTTTTATTTCTCTATTGAACGGTCATCGAAATCTTCAACTCTAGATCATGATCCACTTTATATCCGTCTTTAGACAACTCATTCAACAAATCAGAAGTTGTCATATATCTGAAAATTGAAATCCTTATCTTTTCCAGTCATCTGTAAAGTGAACAATTAACTTAGGACCCTAACTCAAAGTAAAAATATTAATTAACAAAAAAACATCAAGTGGGACAGCTTTCCCGTATAACATTCAACACTTACCTTTTCCAATATACCACTACAGGGAAAATATAGGGACAAATATACTCCGACATAAATACAAATAGTTAGAGAATTTTTTTTTATTTGTTCAAGTTTTTGACCAATAATTAACTCATATAATTAGAAAAAAAAAAAAGAAAACGGACTATTAATTACTTACTTTCTCCCTCCTCGATGGACTGATGATCTTCATTTAAAGAAATTGACTTCCTTGTCCTAAATTTTCCATGATAAGCGAATCAAGATCTTTTCCAAATCCTTTTTAAACCCGTAAGTTGTATGTGTTATACAAAAAAAAAAAACGAAGAATAAAAATTATGATGTTGATATTACCTTCTTTTTTAATCGAAGTTAGAAAATAAAAACGATTCCATCCCGAAAAAAAATTGCGGTTGCAACATTTTAAAAAATGATTTCATTACGATCACGTACTGCGCTTACAGTGGTGCACCAAAAGATTTTACTTATGACTTTAAAGTCGCCATCCATCTTATCTACAAAACAAACTTTGTATAAAAATTTATCTCCTTCCTTGAACTCTGCATGAAATCATTATCTATCGATTAACAAAGGGGAAAAGGAAAGCCAAAAAACATTTGAAGTGAGGATATTTACCATTCAAATGACATTAAGCATTTACAATACCGATCAACGTTTAGGGATATGCCTACAAAACAACAACATACCGGGATCAGATAACAAAATCAGGAAAAAGGAAAAAAAAAAACGAAACACCATTAGAAGAGAGAAGCGGCGTTAAACGATGGGATTTGCTTATGCTCGATTATTTATATAAAGAGATATATTACCCACAATAAAAAGATTTTTTTTAAATAGAAAATAATAAAATGTCTAAAAATATAGAATAAGGTTTTTATTTTTACGGCCTGCTGCATTTACCTGTTGTGTTTGGCAAGTTTAGATTATGAAAATCATGGGTCTACCTTTAACTTTTTACCAAAGGTATTTTACCGTAAATATCATGCATCCAATATTTTTTGCCATTTTTACATGCAAAAACATAAAACAATATATTATATTTTTGGATGTCCACTATATTTCGAATTGCTACATTTATTTGTTGAGTTATTTTTCCAAAATAACTTCTATGCTTCCGAAAATAGAAATTTCTTTAATTTTCTTTTAATATTTTTATGGGTCGAAATTATTAAGAATTTATTTTTTTGTTATTTTTATGCAATGATAATATTCAGAGAAAATGGCATGAATCATTTTTTTTCTCCGCAATCCTATTACTATTTTTTTTTGTTTACTTATTTGCTTGATTATTATGTTCTAACACCATCAACATGATTTCCTCTTAATGATTTTGTGTTCTCTATAATTGTACAGGATAAACAAAGCCTTTTATAAGATCCAGAGAAAAAAGATCCCCTTATCTAACGGCGACCATTCACAGATCAAGTATTCTTCTTTTTATTGTTGATATAAATGTGATCAATAATTCGATAATTTAATATCATTTGGACGGGTAATTGCAATTTTAAATTAGGGGTTTTAAATATCAGTTGTCTGGAATTGTATATAGGTGAGTTTTATTATAAGTTATAAGAAGTGTAATTGGACACTGGAGTTTGGACATTTTTTTTTTAATTTTTATGATCGATTTAATTTTATGATGAAATCACGATGAATACTTCAAAGTTAATTTTAACAATTTTTTTTTCTATTTTTTGGTAGTGTTATATTTTTTTATGTTTGTTTGGTATTTTTTTTAGATTATTTAAATTTTATAATTTTAGGTAAATAATTTATAGAATATGATTGGAAAAATAATATTTCGTGGGACCAAAAGATTTTCTCGAAATTCTATTGGCTGAAATTTAGAATGGTGGGGCCAGAATCAACCAGAAGCTCCGATAACCATGTTGCTCGAAAAAACTCTATTTTTATATAGAAAATTCGAGATGTAATTTGCCTCAAGCTCGAGATGAAATGGCTTACATCCTTTCTAGATTTAAGTCACATCCGATGTTGTATAAACCCTGGAGTTCACATCTTTTATGTGAACTTTGTCAGATGTATAATATTAGACTCGAGTCCTTCGCATTTTAAGTTTTAGCCTCAAGGCTTGACACCTTTTTTATACCTAAGTCATATCTGATGTTTGTATACATCTTTTGTATGAGCTTGGTCTTGGTGTAAGATGTCGGAGTCAGGTCCTTTACGTTTTAAGTAGCATCCTCAAGGCTTTCCACCCTTCTCAACTCTAAATAAATCACATTTCTTTTTCGATCAAAAGTACTATGGGAAAACTTCTTTCCTCTTCCTCTACCCCTATCCCTGAATCCGCTTGTCCAACAGATTTCCTGAGTGTCCGAGTTTATTTATGGCGTGAGACAACTCGCATCATAGGTCTAGCTTATTGATATGTTCCAGAAAGCTTAACTTGAATCCAATTTTTTATCTTTACTGAAAAAATCCCGTGCTCGAAATAGGCTACCATTATTTATTCAACAAATTCGATTGATTGATACGAATTGATTTTTTGTTACGATAAATGGACGAAACAATGGCTGGCCCAATAGCTGCTTCAGCGGCTGCAATAGCTATAAAAAAATGGAAAAAATGTCTCCTTTTAATTGACGACTATCAAATAAATCAGAAAATTTTACGGAATTTATATTAACTGCATTCAATATAAGCTCAAGACACATAAGTGCTCTAACCATATTTCGACTTGATTTATCTCCCAACTGGTGCTTTTATAGTTCCGCACCTTTTGTAGGGGATAGGTTTGGTGTATACGAGGTGAGATTTTGAAGGTACATGCTTGCGCAACAAACCCCCAGCAGCCCCGTAATCCTAGTGTGATTTTCATTCCATCCGGTGCTTTCGGAGCCTACGGACTCACACCTTTCGTAGGGATCACACCGACCGATGCTTGCTGAACTTTAGGTTCATTTTCATTCATCATCATTTCATTTTTTTTTAATTGGCCGCACTCGTAGCTTTACCGTATTCGGGCTAATTTTGTTTCATTGGTTGTACTCGTGGCATTTCTCATCTCATAGTTTTCGGCGTTATGAGCCTCCCTTCCGGTATGAGGAAGGTTTTTCAGCGTTATGAGCCTTTCTTCTGTTATGAGAAAGGTTTTTCGGCGTTATGAGCCTCTCTTCTGGTATGAGGAAGGTTTTCGGCGTTATGAGCCCCTCTTCCGGTATAAGGAAGGTTTTTTCGACGTTATGAGCCTCTCTTCCGGTATGAGGAAGGTTTTTCGGCGTTATGAGCCTCTCTTCCGGTGTGAGGAAGGTTTTTCGGCTTGCCATTAGTTCTCTATGACTAAGTGTTAAGGTTGTGTATGGACGTGCTGCTTCTCATGACATTTGTATTATCGAGAAGAAGAATGAACTTGTGTCATCGACTTTGTCTTCTGCCATCTCTTGTGTCATCGTCTATTGCATTCTTGCATGCTTTGGAATGGGATTGCGTTGGTGCTGGATGTATGTACACATTCCATCTTCCGCCACATGCCCACAAAGACACACGTGGAGGAGATGCGGATAAGGGAATCAAGATATGATATAACGCGTGGACAGTCAAGAGTCACTTTATCCTATCCCTAGAAAGTACTAAGATCTACGGCTGGGGATAGTCAGACTGACGCAGACAAGACAAGGGCAGAGGACAGCTGTCTACCGCTGACAGACATCTCAACTACCCGCATTAAATACCCTCAAACAGCATACGTGTCAGTCAGCCTGTATTGGAAGCGCAGATAATACTGCGTATCCAGACAGAACACGCAGATGCATCCGAGAACACAAAGACTTCTGCGTGAGTGGCACAAAACACAAGAGGATAAGGTTATAATGGGCTTCAAAAGCGGACCCCACGTAACCTCCCTATAAATACCCCTCTCTCCCAAGTGAAGAAGGAGGCCGAAAAACATTGAGAGGAGAATAGGAGAGAGACAAAGAGATAGAGAAAGTGTAAGTGAAGTTTCTCCTGCTACGCAGGCTTATATTGGTCTCAAAGTCATTCGACTATTTCTGTAACCTTCATACATATAATGAAAAACCCAAACCCGTAGACAGATATCTGAGTGATGAATCATATAAGTTAATCGTTTCGTCTATATTCATGCATTTACACTTTATATGTTCAATTCGATACTTATGGTATATCATGTTCGTACATTTTATATTTCATCCACTATTTATCTTATTGTATGAGCCAAGAACAATGATTGTAGTTGATGAGACGAGGAAGAGTATTAGAACTCTGAGTCAAGGATTCGACATAACCTATCCATTCCCCTCAGGCGCAGCTTATTTACTGTATTGTCATGAGTCTGCGTGCATTATTTGTGAATACTCAGATGACACCAGATCTTTGTGTTCACAATCTGGCGCTAGAAACAGGGATCTTCATCCCGGTAAAAGATTTATCTTCTCCTGTGACTTGTTTCAGGCTTCGTTTTCTGAAAATAACGATGTATGGAACACTACGGTTTTTTTCGTTCATGATTTCAAAAACCAAAATTTTTAACGGATCTGCGTTTATCTAAGTAGATCTGATTCTTCATGCATTTTCTAAGTTTTCACGTCTTTGAAAATCAAAATTATGAACAGATCCGCGTTTATCTAAGTAGATATGATTCTTCATGCATTTTCTAAGTTTTCATGTCTTTGAAATCAAAATTATGAACAGATCCGCGTTTATCTAAGTAGATCTGCTTCTTCATGCATTTTCTAAGTTTTCACGTCTTTGAAAATCAAAATTATGAACAGATCCGCGTTTATCTAAGTAGATCTGATTCTTCATGCATTTTCTAAGTTTTCACGTCTTTGAAAATCAAAATTATGAACAGATCCGCGTTTATCTAAGTAGATCTGATTCTTCATGCATTTTCTAAGTTTTCACGTCTTTGAAAATCAAAATTATGAACAGATCCGCGTTTATCTAAGTAGATCTGATTCTTCATGAATTTTCTAAGTTTTCACGCCTTTGAAAATCAAAATTATGAACAGATCCGCGTTCATCTACACAGATGGACGCCTTAAGTATTTTCAAGATTTTACACCTTTGAGACTCAAAACGCTAATAGATATCACGTGGGGCCCATTGTCTTCGTGATTTTTTCTCTCTCTTTCAGGAAAATATTAAAAGATGGAGGAAGCAAAGATGTCGGGAAGGCTAAAGCTCTTCAAAAGAGATGCCAAGGACAACCCCAGTGGTAACTAGGAGTAAGCAGAGAGGTGAAAAGCTAAAGGCAGCGGATAGGGCGCAGGATAATGCAGAAAGCATGGCCCCCATCAATGCCAACATCATCGCAGCAAACAGTAAAAGTAAATGCCGCGGCAGCCAAAGCAGGAGCTTCAAGAGCTGGCGGATCCAAAGTTGGAGCTCCCAGAGTAACCAATGCTCAACTACAGGAACATCAGGAAGTCGTGGCAGAGTCAGGAATACAACAACCCCTCTATGGGATGCCCTTAACCAACGAACAGAACATACCCTTTCCAGCCAAGCAACCGCTTCTAATAGCAGGTCAACCCTCACAACAACCGTCGGGTCCCAAGGTGCACAGTTAGACCCACCAGAACCAGTAATACAGATCGTGGATGAGGAACAAACCATAGCCGCTGATGAGCAATTGCGGGCAGGAACACCAAATCAAGGGTCAAATCATTCCGCTCAGATGATGGCCGAGCTGACAGAATTAAGGAAGAACCAGAAGGCATACGCAGATGCTGTGGCGATATTAGCACAAGAGAACCAAACACTAAAGGAAAGAATCATTCATAGCGCAGAGGTAGAAAACCAACGCGACGAAGCCAACTCCAAGGTGTAGCACCTAATCAAGATAGAAGAATGGTGATCGCAAACAACCCACTTCCATTGAATCGAAGAGGAGCAAGGAGCAGCCAAAGATCAGACCCTGATTACAATCCCGAGAACTCGGACTACTACGACGGTACCACCTTCCACGAGCAAAATCTACCATTCATGAGGAACACCAGATCGCAATGGAAAGTCTGCGTGCTGAGATGCTGGCAGAAATCAAGGAGCTAAAGACTAGGCAGGGAGGCGGAAGGCTAGAGCAAGTGATGAAGGAAGCAAACACTACCCCGCTGACACCACACTTGGCCAGGGCTTCCATACCGCAGAAGTGTTCGGTTCCTGCTTTCGATTGCTATGACGGATCAACTGATCCTGCGGCTCATCTTCGATATTATAATCGAATGATGGCCCGTTGGGATAACGAAGACTCCATACTGTGCAGATACTTCCCATCAAGTTTAAAAGGGTCCGCGTTGTCATGGTTTGATAACTTCCATCAAACTCCATCGACTCCTACGACCAACTCACAAAAATTTCTAGCAACATACATGTACAACAAGGTTGTCAATACCGGCATGGACAAACTATTCTCGCTGGAGATGAAATACAAAGAGACCATCAGAGAATATACTAATAGATGGCACAAGATTTGCCAAGCTATTGGCAACGTAGATCCCGTGGTTAGTATCAACTGCTACAAATGGGGGATGGACAGGATGAGTCCTTTATTTGTCGAGATCCACGGAACCATCCCTACCACCGAAGGAGATCTCCGGATAATCATAGAAAAGCATGCAAGGTTAGAAGAAATTCAGCGTGAAAATCCCAGAGCTCATACTCAACGTCCCACACGCACAAATTCCGTGGATCAAGCCAGCGGGTCCAAAAGAGGAATCACAGAAGAACGTCCCAACGAAGAAGAAAGAAAAGAACGAAGGGATGATAGACGAAGAGGTGATCGAAAATTTGAAGATCAATCTATACCAAGCTGAATACCAGTTATTCGCGCATCCTGAGAGAGATCAAAGGGAGGGAGAACTTCGATTGGCCATGGTCCAAGGGAAAGCAGCCTCCTAGATCAGAAAAATCCAAGGAATACTGTGAATACCACTGTTTCAACGGTCATCAAACAGAAAAGTGCAAAAATCTCAAGATAATGATTCAAAAACTAATCGACGCAGGAGACCTGAAGCAATATATACAGAAGATTGATAACGAAGATAGAACCAAGAGAGGCAAGCAGGTTCAATTACCAGAAGGCAACCGCACCCTCAACACGATTTCATGTTCAGAGATTCAAGGACCATCCCTAACCGCCCAGATTGGGAAGAGATTGAGAAAACAATTCGAAGATTATTGTGAGCTTTATAAGATCGATGGGAAAGAGGTAAACGAGCACGAACAATGGATGGACGCGCCCATGACTTTCGATGCAGACGATGTGGAAGAAGACATGGAAGACCATAATGATCCTCTAGTCCTCACACTCCCAATAGCAGGGTGCAATGTCAAGAAAATTCTCATCGATGGAGGAAGCTCAGTCAACGTCCTGTTCTATGACACGTTCAAACGTATGGAACTCAACGACGAAACTGCTGTCATCTTACTACACCATCTACGGATTCAACGGCGCAGCTACAAAGCCCCTAGGGGACATTGTCTTACAAGTAGACGCAGGGCCCATGAAAGTGGACACTCGATTCAGCGTCGTAGATGCACCTTCACCTTACAACGCCATCATCGGAAGAAGATGGGTTCACAAGCTCAAGGGAGTAGAGGCAACCTACCATCAATATCTCAGATTCCCAACACCCCAGGGAGTCATGGAAATTAAAGGAGACCAAGTAACTGCGCGGGAATGTCAGACCTTACAGAATCAGATCAATAATGAGCGGGAAGAAAAGCACCAGTCCCGAAGAGCCAAAAATAAGGAGATAACCATAGATACATATCTGGAAGAAATCTCCGGAAAAAGCCTTCTGAACGTAAGCACCACTGGCAGCGCAGAAAAGCACCTCCGCGACAAAAGAAGACGGAGAGCCCACCAAATAGCAATCAAAGAATGTTCCTCTCTTGGGGGAACCAAAACCCACGTTTACACCTGTCGAAGAAGCAGCTAAAGAAGTCAACATAGGTACTGAGGGAAACCGAAGATTATCAGAATAGGCACCTTGATGGATGAAGAAGAGAAGCCGCGCTAATCAAACTTCTAAAGGAATACGCGGACATCTTTGCTTGGAAATTGGGGGACATGCCGGGAATTGACCCAAAGTTAGTTCATCACGAACTTCGAATAAAACCAGGTACCCCCCCTTTTAGGCAGAAGGTGCGCAAAGTAGCTCCAGAATACCATCGAGCAGTTGAAGTGGAACTCCGCAAACTACTGGACGCAGGATTTATCAAAGAAGTTAAGTACCCAACATGGATCTCTAACATGGTCATCGTACCGAAGAAAAATGGCGGAGTAAGGATATGCATCGACTTCACCAACCTCAATAAGGCTTTCCCTAAAGATAGCTATCCACTGCCAAGCATTGACCAACTTATCGAGGCAGTTGAACGATACGAAGAAATGTCATTCATGGATGGATACTCTGGATACAATCAATTATTCCTAGCAGAAGAAGATCAGCAACATACAACATTCTATACACCACACGGCCTCTATTGTTATGTAAGAATGCCCTTTGGACTGCGAAATGCATGGGAAACCTACCAAAGAATGGTGGATGCAATTTTCAAACCATGGATTGGAAGTACGCTGGAAGTATATGTGGATGATATGCTCGTTAAAAGCAAGTTGCGCAAAGATCATCACCAAGACCTAAAAGATATTTTCTAAGCAATGAGAGTGCACAACATGAAGGTAAACCCAGAGAAGTGCAATTTTGGTGTCACTTCCGGAAAGTTCCTCGGATATTTGGTGAAGAAGAGGGGCATTGAAGTCGATCCCGCTAAAATTGAAGCCATCGTAAGAATGCCATCACCAAAGAATTTAAAAGAGGTTCAGAAACTCCATGGTTCGCTAGCTGCGCTGGGGAGGTTCATATCCAGGTCCTCGGATAGATGTAAGCACTTTTTTAACATTCTCAAAAAAGGAAGCAAATTCGAATGGACGACAGAGTGCGAGGAATATTTTAGAAATATCAAAGAATACCTGGTTGAGATCCCTATATTACAAAAACCAGACCCCGATGAAGTGTTGGCACTATACATAGCAACAACAGAAGATGCAGTCAGCGCAGTATTGGTTAAAACCAACACGAAGGTAGAGCAGCCCATCTATTACATCAGCAAGACTCTGAACGCAGCAAAAAGGAACTACGCGAAGATCGAGCATCTCATCTTGGAATTAGTATGGGCAACCCTGAAACTCAGAACTTACTTTTTGACTCACTACGTCCGCGTCCCATGCAAAGCTCCGCTAGAAGCAGTCCTTAAAAACGCAGGAAAAGTAGGCAGAATTGCAAAATGGAATACTCAACTAGATCAATTCAATATCATACATGAGCTACAACACTCTCAGAAGTCACAAGTATTAGCAGATTTCCTAGCAGACTTACCATTGGATAACTGCGAAGAAGTCATCATCGAAGGACGAAAGGCAGCAGGACTACCACAAATGGACGAAGGTAAAGACCCTATAGACATCTTGGAACCAAAAAATCCTAGGCAATGGGAAGTCTTCGTCGATGGGTCGAAAAATAAAGAAAGTGCGGGGATAGGCATCGTAATCACCACCCCAACAGGAGACAGGATCATACATGCTTTCAGGTTAGAATTCAATGGGCATACCAACAACATAGTTGAATATAAAGCAGTGGTGCATGTCCTTCAGTTGATAATAGAAATGGGCATAACTGACGTGCGTCTGACAAGCGATTCACAGCTGGTCATCCGACAAATAGGGTTGCAATATAATGTTTATAACAGAACATTGTCAGCATACATGGAATTGGTGCAAACACTGGCATCACAAATCCCAAAAATCAAATTCCGACACCTGGCAAGGAAGGAACTCAGGCACGCGGATGCCCTGGCCTACATATCATAGATGCTCAGAAACGAGGACGTCAAAGCAATCAAATTAACCAGGATTTACGAGCCTTCAATTGATATTCAAGAACTCTGCGTTACACAGCAGAGGAACCACGCAGAAGAAGATATTGCAGATGATGACGTGGGAGAATTCATCGCGGATGATTTCCAAGAAGACAACATCATGGCTAAGGCAGATCAAGAGGAAGACTTTAGCAAAGAAGAAGATTGGAGATCTGAGATTCATCTTTTCCTAAAATAAAAAATACTACCCTCGGATCTAAAGCAAGCTAGAAAAATACAGTCAAAGGCAAGAAGATATGATATGAGAAAAGAAATTTTGTACAAAAAATCTTTTCTCGGACCATTATTACGTTGCCTATCCAGATCCGAAGGACATTTGATTTTGAAATACATACACCGCGGCGACGCAGGCAATCACAGCGGAATGAGATCCCTAGCAGATAAGGAGAAAACTCAAGGATATTACTGGCCAACAATGATACGAGACGCTACAAGAATGTCACTAAGATGCGAAGAATGCCAGCGTTTCGCCAAAAAAATCCACGCACCCGCAACAATGTTGAACCCAATAGACAGCCCTTGGCCATTCTCAAAATGGGGCATAGACATCGTGGGTCCCCTAATCGAAGGATCAGGGAAGAGAAGATTTTTGATAGTGGCCACGAACTATTTCAGCAAATGGGTAGAGGCTAAAGCCCTGGCAAGGATCCGAGACACAAATATCTTCACATTCATTTTTCAAAACATCATTTGCAGGTTTGGCATACCAGCTGAGATTGTATCTGAAAATCGCAAGCAATTCCAGGGAAAAACATCGACTTACTCTTCGATACTTTCAAAATTCGAAAGAACAAGTCAACACCAATTTAACCTCACAGCAATGGTCAGGTAGAAGCCACAAACAAAACCCTCGCACTCATCCTCAAAAAGCAGTTGGACGAATACAAGAAGCGTTGGTGTGGGCAACTACACAACGTTTTGTGGGCTTATAGGACAACTCGAAGATCATCCATGGGAGAATCCCCATTCTTACTCACCTATGGAGCGAAGATATTATCCCAACAGAAATAATCATTCCAACTACGAAGACTGAAGCATGGGAGAAGAACCTCACAGCGGACATGATGTTGGAAAGGTTGGATGATCTAGAAGAGAGGAGGGAGGCAACACTACAAAAAATGGAAAACTATCAAAGGACACTAGTAAGGGAGTATAATAAGAGGGTTAATCTTAGAAATTTCGTAGAAGGGCAGTATGTGCTGATGACCATTCCCCAATACCAACGAGAAAAGAAGTGGGGCAAATTAGCACCAACATGGGGGGGACCCTTCGTCATACATGATGTTGCAGGAAATGGGTCTTATTATCTGCGCAACCTAAAAGGGGAGATCCTCAAACACCCATCGAACGCAAAATATCTCAAGCTATACTACCCGAAGAGGGCAACGCAGACCTGCATCTGCGTGAAGAGCGCCAGAAGAAGAAAACGACGCTTGCGATCGACATGTTTCTATCTCTGAGAGAGGAATAACAAACCTCAACCTATAAATCAAGCAAACTTTTGGAAAAAAATAGTCACAATACATGGAGAAACATAGTAACAAGACGACTGCGTGTAAATATAATACCTCACGAGAACCCTATACCTGTAAATACAGCCTCCGCGTCAATACTTCATCCTCCTGTTTTTTACTATTTACTACCTCAGAGGTTCCACCAATGGAATTCTTCTAAATGTAACTCAACAAACTGAATAGACACTTTAACCCTCTTTCACCCGTGGACGTAGACACTCTGCTGTCGAACCACGTAAACGCTGGTGTTAATTGTTGTTCTATTTTACTTGGGGAAAGTAGTCACCTACAATCTCTCGGGACTCCCCTATCAGCGTCTATAAGTGTAGGACCATGGGGAAGGCATCCAGCAGAAAGATATACCCAACCAATCTTATGGCAGCGGGTTGACGGAATGAACGTACATTCCAAACAACTCATATCCTAGAACGCTGCCCCGACCCCCACCGTCTGGGAATCCTCTGGCCCAGGATTATCCAGCGGGGTGACAGGTCTGTAGACGTTCACGAAGATACACATATCTTCGGGTTAGCACTCAAACACTTCGCTATCCCTGATTACATTCAGTTATATTCCAAATTAACCATAACAATATTAAAAAAAAAAATGATCAATTCATTAAAAGTTGATTACAGGCTTCGCAATGATACGCGGAAACATGAAAATACAAAAGGAATCTCATGAAGCCTCATAATCAACAAAGATCAACTCTCTACAAAAATCTACTTGGATGGTTCAACCCCACCAGCAGGTTTAGCAATCTTCCCCTTCTGCGTTGAAGGTACGCTCCCACCCGAGGAAGGCCCTGAAGAACCAGATGTAGGGGCGGGGGTTAATCACAGCGCGGATAGATCTTGATAAGGCCATGCTCGGTCTTAAGATCATACTCGATGTTATCCAGAATTTTGTTAGTCTCTTCCACTAGTTGACACCGAGCCTTGTACGCAATAACAGTATTCATCATTTCAGCCTTTGACAACAACGAGGAAAGGAGACTCACTTCCTTCGAAGCGGCTTGGGCAACCTCGTCTGTTGCTGTAGCTAAACCTTTGTGATGATTAATCTGTCTTTCCTGATGCACTAATTGAGATTGAGCCCCCGCAAGCTCTTCATTTGCAGTGCGAAGCTGTCCCTGGAGCTCTGCAAGGAAAAGAAAAATGCAGATGGTTAGGTCCAGGAAATTACAGAATCACACTCGATAATATAAGCATATACCTTCGACTCTCGCCGAAGCTGTTTCATATTCGTTAACAACAGCATCACGGGCTTCATCAAGAAAATCATACTCATCTGAAAACTTCTGATAATCCGCTTGAAGGTTTGAAAGGGCGTACTGACTCGCATTTAATTCTACCTGTTTCATTGAATCCAAGTGACGAAGATGGTTGACCTCATTGTTTAAACCCTCCATACCCTTGTTGAGCCGATACATATTTACTTCAAGATTTCTCTCAGACTCAGCTTGGCGTACCACATCAGCCCTAGACGCAGCTAAAGCTTTGCTAAGAGCACCGGCCTCAGCCCTAGCGTCATTTCTCTTCCTAGCAAGATGCTGAATGTAATCTTTAACATCAGAAGACTGAGAAGAACGATCTTGACGCAATTCTTCTTCCAAGAGATTGATTTTAGCTTCTAATGATGAGACCTGTTCTCGGGATTCACGAAGATTATCACGCGTACACAACAACGTTCCATTAAACAAACGATGATCATTGTTATATTTGTTCTGCATATCAATCATTTGGACTCGTCTGACCCGCCACTCCTCTGCCAGAGCATTATGTTCATCGGCACGAGCATTCCACTTATCAGCCTCGCTCTTTATCTTCTCTACCAACTCTGCGATGCGATATTTCTGACGCTGCCGCTCTTTCCGAATCCATACTAACTCAGGAACTCCACCCACTGAAGATAGGGTGGGGGATGGAGACTCAGACAGAACACTAATTACAGTAAAGGACAACAGCAAGGAAGAGAACAGATAATCAAACCTGTAACAGCCGAAGAATTCTTCTTGGCCTCCTCCAACTCACTACGAGCCATAGCAAGATCCAAGCGAAGCTTCTCCTCCTCCTTTCCTTGTTTCTCCTTAGCCTTTAGGAGACTCTTCAACTCACACATCTCCCTATCCCTATCAGCAATGACAGTCTCAGCCGCAGTAAGCTCCTCTTCCCGAAGACGAAGCTTAGCCTCCAACTTAAGGGATTTGGCCTTAAAAACTGGTACAACATGTGATTGCAATGCTCATTCCTCATCATATGCGAATCAGAATATTAGAACACCCTAACTCTAAAAATTGCTAAAAATTGATACAAGGAAAAATGATGAGAGAACTCACCTCTAACATCCGTTGTTGGGGAAATCCATACTGATACCCATCAGCCAACGCCATCATATCAGCAACAGTCGATGGAGCGTCGACTACTAGAGCATCCTCCAAGGCCCGAAGATTCTTATCCCACGCTTCTGCAACCTGGTCCTCGGGAGAAAATTGCATCATCTTACGGGTATAGGCATCAGATTTCTTCTCACCCTCCACCACAGGAGATGGATTGGGTACGAACATCAAGTTCTTCTTTTTAAACCAAGCTAAGATGGCATCATCACCCTCAAGGATCAATGACTGAGGAAAATCATCTCCAGAAGACCCAACCGAGGCCTTACCCATGTCCGTGAATTTAGCACCCGAAGAGTTCGAGGCTACTCCCGCATCCAAATCTGGAAGGTCTCTAGCACCGCTCCCCTCTGGAACATCACTAGCATCCACGACTCCCTTGACTTTTCCATCTGCCTTGCTAGAGTTACCAAGAACATCCCAATCATCGTTTTGGAAAAGCAGGTTGAACTCAGAAGCCAGGCCCAGGGCAGCGTTTATGTCAAAACTATCCTCCGCAGAATAAATCCGACCAAAGGAAAACTCCTGAGACATAGCAGGAATTTCACCACCAACACCCTCATCACCAAGGCCAGTGTTATCATCACCAGCATCAATGCAACCCGCAGGATTAGCTTCGGCACCAGCATCATGACAACCTGCGGGATTAATTTCACAACCAATACCGCTGCCACCAGCGGTAGTATTCCCTTCAACAAATTCTTCATCCTCATGACCTGGAGGGGATGTATCAGTATGCTCTTCCGTATCAGACATATCTTCATCCTCTCCAAGCTCAGTCACAGGACTGTTAACTTCTTCATAAACCTCCGCCTCCTCGATTGTTGCGGTGGTGGACTGCTTGGGATTTATCCTCCTCTTCTTCGTTGCCTAAAAAGACAAGGCACAAGAATAAAAAATCCCTGACTTTGAAAAGAATTAAAACTGACTCAACTAAAGGACAAGGCATATGGAAATCTTACCTTGACAACCGCAACATTCTTCACCTGAAGATGAGCATCGGAACTCTCTTCATCATCTCCATCAACAACATCGAGGGCATATTGGAAATTCATACCCTCAAAATTCAAATGCCAAGGATGGAAATTCCCATAACGAGCAGGAGGAGCCGCACGTATCTGGCTATCTGCGGTAGGACGCCATCCTTGCGGGCCTGGAACCCACCCCCAAGCCCAGGGACCAACAACCTCAATAACAATTGCGTGCCATTCATAGTCATGGTCACGCTTGATCCGCTCACGAGTAGGAAACACCAGTTTGTTAGTAGAATTCTCTGTACCCGGGACGTACTTCACCTTAGCACCACTTACTTCACTCAAAAGGCGGATCTCACCACGAGGAGCGCCAATATTCCGAAGACTCACACTCCACGGTTTATGATTCCTACTGTTAACATAGTCACCGAAAGACTTGTTAAAATTCTCAGGCGTATACCACTCCCTTTCCTCAGGATTGGGAACATAAAGAGTCATCATTGTCTCTCCTTTGCTCCAAAGATAACACTCCCTCAGTGCACGAAGATAATTCCCATGAAGTTGGGAAATAGAGCGACAGTGTGTGTTCTTAGAAGAACCCTCTCGACCAGCCAGCACATCATAATAAAAAAAATCCCCAGACTTGTACAAAGGCAACATAAGACCCGCTTCAAAGGCCCCCACCGTGGTCAACAGAGGAAATTCATCAAACTTATATGTCGATATTATCTCATAAGTAATATCATCATCAACAGCGTAAAAACGAACATCGAATAGCTGAAGACCATGCTTTTCCTTGAAAACCTCCAGATCAATATGTTTGAAGGTCACTTTCTTCTCCCAACAGCGATGCTACGTATTTCCTGAGAAATATCTTCCTCCTCCACGGGATCAGGCGCAGAACCGTTCGAAGGGTTTCTCTCGGAAGCTTTCCTCTTAGGATGAACCTTAGATACATCAGTCTTCGAAACCACTTCTTTCGAAGACCTCCCCTTGGGTTGAGACACTGGAGGGGGAGGTAGAGGATGTTGATGAGACGCGGAAGGAGGCGCCACTGACCGAAAAGGTAGGACATCTCGAGTTCTCTTAGGATCATCACGCAGATTAACTAAGGGACGAGAAACAGCATACCGGAAGCCTCTTTTGGCCGGTCCCCCTTCTGCGTATTCCCTCTATGCGACTCTGCCCTCTTAGAAGATAAGTGCCTCTGACCAGAAGAAGACGAAACCCTATGAACGCGGGCATCACCTTGGGAAGATTTAGACGAACCTCCACCAGGCGGAGAAACATCAGGATCCCTACGCGGAGGAGATCTACGCGGACTAGGCGGTGGAGTTTGATAAGAAACCCGCGGACGGTCAGCCATGTCTGCGTAGTACACAAACAAGTTTCAGATTTCCGCGGAGACAAAACATAAATCAAAAAACCCAATTTCATCCAGTTCTTCATAATCATGAACCAGATGGAAAATAAGAACAAACCCTAAATAAAAGGGGAAATAACAAATAGGGGCAAGCATATACGAAGGAAAAAATCATTACTGTTTGTAATAACGAACAGGGGA
Organism: Papaver somniferum; assembly: GCF_003573695.1. NCBI lineage: Eukaryota > Viridiplantae > Streptophyta > Magnoliopsida > Ranunculales > Papaveraceae > Papaver > Papaver somniferum. The sequence continues at coordinate 2,030,015 of NW_020628818.1, forward strand.
AATCATACAGACACTTATATATATGTTCTTCATCACAAACACATATAGAAACAGTTCATCAAAAGATAATCAAGACACAGTAAAACCACCTACCTATAAACAAAAAATTAAGCAGAAAGCCTCGACGAACAATAGCAGTAGCAGAAAACCTCGACGAACAGCAGCAGCAGAAAACCTCGACGAACAACAGTAGCAACAGCAGCAGAAAACTTTGAGGAGCAACAGTAGCATCAGCAGCAGTTAATAACAAGGATACAAAAGAAAAGAACAAAGAATAAAAATTCCAAGGAAAGAGAAGGAATGAAATCTATGATTAGAGAATTTTCACATTCCTTCTCATATATATATATGCAAAGAGAAATAAAAACCGCCCCACTACCCAAGAAGAAGTTATTACAAATAGTGGGGAACGTGCCCTAAAATCTAGGAAAATAGTAAAGAGAAGATGAAGAGAGTAACACGTTTTTTCTTACCACTTCGACTAACCGCCCAATAGGAGGAAAAAGGGAAAATTGTAGGTACACATTTCATTTTCCGCCACGTGCCCACAAAGACACACGTGGAGGACATGCGGCTAAGGGCATCAAGATATGATATCACGCGTGGACAGCCAAGAGTCACTTTATCCTATCCCTAGAAAGATCTAAGATCTACGGCTGGGGATAGTCAGACTGACGCAGACAAGACAGGGGCAAAGGAAAGCTGTCTACCGCGGACAGACATCTCAACTACCCGCATTAAATACCCTCAAACAACATACATGTCAGTCAGCCTGTATTGGAAGCGCAGATAATACTGCGTATCCAGACAGAACATGCAGATGCAGCCGAGAACACGAAGAATTCTGCGTGAGTGGCACAAAACACAAGAGGATAAGGTTATAACGGGCTTCAGAAGTGGACCCCACGTAATCTCCCTATAAATACCTCTCTCTCCCAAGTGAAGAAGGAGGCCGAAAAACATTGAGAGGAGAATAGGAGAGAGACAAAGAGATAGAGAAAGTGTAAGTGAAGTTCCTCCTGCTACGCAGGCTTATATTGGTCTCAAAGTCATTCGACTATTTCTGTAACCTTCATACATATAATGAAAAACCCAAACCCGTAGACAGAGATCTGAGTGATGAATCATATAAGTTAATTGTTTCATCTATATTCATGCATTTACACTTTATATGTTCAATTCGATACTTATGGTATATCATGTTCGTACATTTTATATTTCATCCACTATTTATCTTATTGTATGAGCCAAGAACAATGATTGTAATTGATGAGACGAGAAAGAGTATTAGAACTTTGAGTCAAGGATTCGACATAACCTATCCATTCCCCTCAGGCGCAGCTTATTTATTGTATTGTCATGAGTCTGCGCGCATTATTTATGAATACTCAGATGACACCAGATCTTTGTGTTCACATTGGATTTATTTTCTCAACATTGAGTTGCTGGTCTCATGGAGGTGAGGATCCTTAGTGGCGTCGTCGGGAGTTGAACTGGTAGCGGTCTAAAATTATCAAACTGGAGCTTTCTTCTCCATTTGTTTTCTAACTGTCCTTCCGTCTTTGACTTGTGGAAGTTTTTCTTATGTACTTCCATTGTTTACTTTGCGTCTCTCACTACATGTAGTTGAGTTCTCGTTCCTTGTAAGTCCGCAATTCCTTTTTCGTTAACAGAGGTTCTATCGAAGTCATGAACTTTCTCATCATCGTTGATTATTGAATCTTCGGATTTAAATTTGATGATGCCTCTTGCTGACTTCGGCGGTTGATGGTATAAGGCAGTAGTGTCTTCCAGATATGGCAGGGTTATGATCCGATGGTGGGTGTGAATTTTTGGTGGCAGATAAAATCCGACAGTAGTCGCTATCGGCAACTGTGCTGGGTATTTATTAGATGAAAGATTTGGGTTGTCGATGCCGTGAGTGATGAACGCGTATGAAAACTGTCATGGCGGGAGGTAGTAGACCCGATGTTGCACCTTGGAGTGGAGGTGACAATGACCATGCTATCGGCTTGGTGGTACTGTCATGAGTTGATATGGTTGCGGCTATCATACTCGTGAAATCATTTTGGGTGAATCTGTGGTGTGGAGTGAAGCTGGTACTTTATTAGTTTTCCTAGCTTCATTGGTGGTCCTTATTAGTGAACCTATCCAAAATGTTCATAATTCACATCATCGTCTCTTGACCTTGTTTTTGCTAGAAATTCGTTTTGTTTCTTCTTACAATTTACTTATTCATGGAAGCATCAAAATCTTCTTATCCACTCTCGCAACAGTTATCACAAGCTTACCCAAGCCTTCTTCGAGCTCGTATCAATTTCAAGTCTAAACAGGACTCAACCGTTTGATACTACCAGAACTAGATAGTCCATTTAATTTCCCCTTTTAACTGATGTAGGCAAAACAGTAGCAGTAATACACCTCCTTTCATTGGTTTCTTGCTAATCCTCAACTTGAATTATTACTCATGCTGAGAATATTTCTATCTGAACTCATTAAACACTGGAAACCATAGGTGACTTTGGCGAGATTTGGAGCAGCTGCAAGGCGTAGCTGCGAGTTGTTCATGTAGGAAAGTGATGAATCAGAGGGGGTTCTTTCTTCGGTATTTTGCAAGTAGTTGATGTGCAAGCCACAACTCTTCACTTCTTCGGTTCTTCTTTTTCCGAATATTGAATATCTTAGAAGAGAACCAGTTGAGTAAATTTCATGATGTCTTCGATAGTTTGCGACCCGTAGGCTTTATCAGGCTGGAGACGCTGGATAAGGAGAGATGATTTGATGTTGCTTGCAGACTTTGGACATAGTACCAAGCTTGTGTGTGTGGTAATTACAAGCAGTCGTCGTGCATCAACTCTTCATTATTCCGGTTATCACCGCTGGACCAAGACTAACTTCCGGCTGATCAAGAATGTCGAAATCATTAGGCTGATATGACGTTGATAAATCTCAATTCTAATTCCAAGCAAAAATTCACAGTTGCATGCGATTTTGAGATTTGAAATGAGATTTAAGAAACTTAGACTGATTATGTAGAAGTATATATATAATTTGTTGAACGTTAATGTAATGTTCAAATGTAATAGGAGTGTAAGAATATAAGTAATAGTAGAATTGTATGGACAATAGATGTTCACATGTCATCTTATCTCTATGGTCCTATGTTGACCATGTATAGAGAGAAAAATCATGATGGAGAGTTTAATCAAAAAAAAAAAGAGAGTGGGTAGAAACAATTAGTTTCTCAATCCATTATCAATCAAAATCCTTCTAATCTTCATCATAAATTCAACCAAATATCTAACAAATGGTATCAGAGCTTAGATGTATTAGATTTGATCTTGGTGAGTGAAAAAAATTAATTTCTATCCATTAAATCAAAAAATCAGCAACATTCAAAGTTTTCAAAAACTAGATCTAGAAAAGAAAAAACCCAATTTCTTCAATCAATCATCAACCAAATCAATGGCAAGTAGTAGCTACTCAAATCAATACATTCAACAACCTTCTATACCACTTTTTCATGGAGAAAATTATGATTTTTGGGCAATTTAAATGAAAACCTTGTTCGTGTCTCAAGAAGTGTGGGAGATTGTTGAAGATGGGTATGATGGAACTGGAGATACATCAAACTTAGATGAAGACTAAAAGGATTTACTTAAGGAGAGTAGAAGGAAGAATGCAAAAGCATCCATGTACATCCAACAAGGAGTTGGAGACACCATTCTACCAAGAGTAATACATTCTTATGAAGCTAAAGAAGCTTGGGATCTTCTACAACAAGAGTATGGAGGCAATAAGAAGGTAAGAGAGTTAAAATTACATTCATATAGAAGAGATTTTGAGAATCTTAGAATGAATGAGAATGAATATTTAAATGATTTTTCATCTAGAGTAGTTGAAGTTGTTAAAAATATGATGATGTGTGGTGAGAAGATGGAGGAAAGAAGAATTTGTGAGAAGATATTGATGTGCTTGCCGGAAAAATTTGAACCCATTGTGGCGGTTTTGGAAGAGACTAAAGATTTTTCTACATTGAAGTCACAAGAACTATGGGCATCTTTGAAGGTGTATGAGCAAAGGTTGTTAAGACACTCCGAAAAGTCAATTGAGAGTGCATTTCAATCAAAATTCAACTTGGATTCAAAAAATTCAGCAATAAAGAAAAATGAGTACAAGGGTGAATCAACATCAAACTTCAAAGGAAAAGGAAAATGGAAGAAAGGAGGAGCTAATTCCAACAACTATACAAAGAGTGATTCGTCTCAAGTACCAAGATGCAATTTTTGCAAGAAGAATGGTCACTTGGAAAATAATTTTTGGAACAAAGGAAAACCACAATGTCGCAATTGCAAAAGGTATGGGCATTTGGAGAAATATTGTAGATACAAAGAAGATGAAGAACAATCCGGTAGAGCCGAAGAAAAAAAAATGATAAACAAAATTTGTTTTATTCTTGTCAAAGCGTCATGGTAACTTCTAAAAGTGAAGTTTGGTTTGTGGATAGTGGTTGCACAACTAATATGTCCGGTGAAAAAAGCTTGTTCGTGGATATGGATACATCCATAAATTTTTTAGTGAAGATGGGTGATGGAAATATGGTTCAAGCTAATGGAAAAGATACAATATGTGTGCAAACTATCAATTGAGCAAAATATATTAGAGATGTGGTATATGTTCCGGACTTGGCACAAAATTTGCTTAGTGTTGGGCAACTTGTGGAGCTTGGGTATGTCATCCATTTTGAAGATGTATATTGCACCATTTATGACAAGAAGCACAACAACAAGAGACAAGTCATGAAGAGTATAAAGATGGAGAAAAATAGAAGCTTTCCAATTGTGTTTGAAAAGCAAAAAAATATTGCAATGAGGATGAAAACCATTGATGAAACATGATTATGGCATAAAAGACTTGGGAATTTGAATTTCAATAGCCTCAAGGTGCTTTCCAAGAAGAACATGGTGCAATGACTTCCACAACATATCAACCACAAGGACGGAGTGTGTGAAGGTTGTGCACTTGGGAAGCAACATCGCCAACCATTACCAAAAAACGTAGCATGGAGAGCGAAAGAACTTCTTGGTTTGGTACATACCGACGTGTGTGGACCAATGAATACACGAACTCATGGAGGTAATAGATCCTTCATTTTGTTCATTGATGACTTTACTCGTATGACTTGGGTCTACTTCATGAAACAAAAGTCCGAAGTTTTTAGAATCTTCAAGAAGTTTAAAAGCCTAGTTGAAAAGAAAAGTGTTCACTATATCAAAGTTTTGAGAAGTGATAGAAGAAAAGAGTACAACAACAAAGAGTTTGATAAATTTTGTGAAGATGAAAGCTTGGAAAGGCAACTAACCGTGGTTTATACTCCTCAACAAAATGGTGTTTCCGAGAGAAAGAACCAAACCGTGATGGAGATGGCGAAGTCCATGCTTCATGAGAAGGGTATGCCTAAATATTTTTGGGCCGAAGCCGTTAACACCACCGTCTACTTGATGAATATGTTTCCAACAAAATACGTATGGAACCAAACTCCTTTTGAAGCATGGAGTGGGAGAAGACCATCGGTAAGGCATCTCAAAGTTTTTGGTAGTGTGTGTTATTCTCAAATTCCAAAGGTGAAGAAAACAAAGCTTGATGAATCAAGCGAGAAATGTATATTTCTTGGCTATAACTTCCAATCAAAAGGTTATAGGTTGTTTAGCTTGAAAAACAACACAATAATCACAAGCCGTGATGTCTTGTTCGATGAAGGTGCTTCATGGAATTGGGAAGAAGGTAAAATTGAGAAGAGAACCGTTATTCTTGATGATGAACAAGAAAATTCAGCAACAAAAGAAGTTGGAGAAGGTGTAGAACTACCTCAAACACCCCCAAATGCAAGGTTTAGAGCATCTCCAAGTATGTCTCCAAGTAAGATGCATAGGTTTAGTGCATCAACATCACCACCATCGGAACCAAGGAAGATGCATAGGTTGAGTGAAGTGTATGAAAGATGTAACTATTCTACGGTTGAACCGGAAAATTTTGAAGAAGCATCAAAAGAACCGGTATGGATAAAAGCCATGGAAGAGGAAGTTGTTGTCATTAATGATAACGACACATGGGAGAAAGTAGCAAGGCCAAGTGACAAAGAAGTTATTGGTGTGAAGTTGATCTACAAGGTGAAGTAAAATGAGGATGAAACGGTTCAAAGATACAAAGCAAGGTTGGTGGCAAAGGGCTACTCAAAACAACCCGGTATCGACTACAATGAAACGTTTGCACCGGTTGCTCGTCTTGACACCATTAGAACCGTGATTGCTATGGCTTCCCAAAAATGTTGGTTACTTTATCAACTTGATGTCAAATCGGAATTTTTGAATGGAAAACTCCATGAAGAGGTCTATGTAGAACAACCACAAGGTTTTGTGGTGGAAAGAGAAGAATATAAGTTGTACAAGTTTAAGAAAGCTTTGTATGGCCTAAAGCAAGCACCAAGAGCTTGGTATAGTGAGATAGATGGATACTTCAAAAGGAAAAACTTCAACAAAAGCAAGAGTGAGCCTACACTATATGTGAAGACAAAAGGTACGTCTATTCTCATCGTTGACTTATATGTTGATGATCTTATCTTTACGGGTAATGATGCTCATATGATTGAGCAATTCAAGAGAGAAATGATGACGAAATATGAGATGAGTGACATGGGTTTGCTCAAGTACCTCCTTGGTATAGAAGTTCATCAAAGTGAAGATGGAGTGTTCATTTCTCAAAGCAAGTATGCCGAAAAGGTGTTGAAGAAATTTGATATGATTGGTTGTAACCCCACATCCACACCACTTGTAGTGAATGAGAAACTCAAGAAAGATGATGGAGGAAGAAAAGTTGATGAGACTTACTATAGAGGTCTTATTGGAAACTTGTTGTATCTTACACATACAAGACCCGACATCATGTTTACTTCAAGTATGCTTTCTAGGTTCATGATTTCACCTAGTCATTTACATCTTGGCGCGGCAAAGAGGTTGTTTAGGTACATACAAGGAACAATTAATTTTGGAATCATGTATCCAAGAAATTTGGATGTCAAATTAGTTGGATATTGTGATAGCTACTTGGGAGGGTGTATTGATTACATGAAGAGTACATCGGGGTATGCTTTTTCTCTTGGTTCGGGCATATTTACTTGGGCATCGAAGAAGCAAGAAACCGTAGCTCTATCCACGGCGGAAGCGGAGTACATTTCGGCATTAATAGCTACATCTCATGTTGTATGGCTAAGAAGAATCATGGAAGATATTCAAGAGAAGCAAGAAGGGTGCACCGAAAATTTTTGTGACAACAAATCCGTAATTGCTATGTCCAAAGATTCGGTTGAGCATTGTAGAGCAAGGCACATCAAACTCAAGTATCACTTCATTCGAGAAGCGGTTGAATATGGTGAGATAGAACTCAAGTATTGCAAGACGGAAGACCAATTGGTGGACATATTCACCAAGGCACTTCCCAAAGGCAAGTTCCAAAACTTTAGGGAATTACTTGGAGTTGTAGAACATCACATTAAGGAGGAGAATGTTGAGCGTTAATGTAATGTTTAAATGTAATAGGAGTGTAAGAATATAAGTAGTAGTAGAATTGTATGGACAATAGATGTACACATGTCATCTTATCTCTATGGTATTATATTGACCATGTGTAGAGAAAGAAATCATGATGGAGAGAGTTTAATAAAAAACAAAAGAGAGTGAGTAGAAACTATTAGTTTCCCACTCCATTATCAATCAAAATCCTTCTAAGCTTCATCATAAATTCAACCAAATATATAACATAATTGCAAATTGATTAAGACATTAAAAGAGATTGGACTTATCTTTCTAGTTGTTTTGTTGAAGAGTTATGTACAAGAATTTTGTTGGGAGTAATTTCCTTTAAGATTGTTTTTGCTAGTTGAATCTTCGGATTTGATTAACTCGATGGCGCGTCATGATGTTTCATTAACCCGATGGGGGGGTCTCTGGTGGTTGAAAACTCATCTATATTGACCTGTGGTTTAGGCTTTCTGTCGAACACTTGTAGTGCATCTGGAAAACTGACGATGGCTAAATGCTTGTTGTGTATTGGAAAATCCACAGAATAACTCCTTCCTTGCAAATTCAACATAAGTATACACATTCAATCATTATTGCTGGCAGTGAACTCTGGGCTCAAGAAATTCCCGATACTATCATCTTGGATCCATTCTTATTAAAATTTGAATTCATAGAAGCAATCAATCCACATTTTCCTTGCCCTAAATTCGAAATTTATGATAACCCATGTCTTTTAGTTCGTGCAAGACCCTAATGTAATGATCAAACCCAATTCCTTCATTGTTAACAAAAATTATATCGAGGACATGGACTAGAAACAAGATTTTCTTGTCACTGTTGGCCTTTGGGCCTCCGGGTTTGATGTTGATGATGCTGTTATTGACTCCAGCATTTGGTAAAGGAAGGTGGTGGCATCTTCGGATAATGATGGGACGATGGTTTTGATGTTGGACGCAATTCTCTGTTGGTGGTCACTGTTAGATATTGGAGAAATTAGGGTTCATATTGATGTTGGGGGTTTGCTGAGAAGATTGTAGTGGTGATTTTGAGGATTTTGAGTAAGCTAATACATAGAGAAATTATTTTTGTTGGTGAAATTTGCAGAATAGTTTTGTTGGCAGTAATTCTCATGAACTTTCCATTGATTCGGAATTAGTTATCCCTCTGAGGTTTCATTGCTGCTGATGGAAGTTGTCAAAGATTGACAGCTTTGGGTGGTGAAGCTTTAATGGTGTTAGTGTAAATACGGTATGGTTGATGGTGGAGATGGCAGAATCAAGTTGACGACGTAGAGGTTCCGGGGAAAAGCTAGAAGGGGTTGCTCATGAATGTTAAGGTGGAAATCATGAAGGTGGTGGCCCTGGTGCTATTCAGTTGATGACCTCGGGTATAAATGGGATGAAGATGGAAGCCGAGGCCGCTATTGAGGTTGAAGACTTAGGGTATATGGAAGTCGAAGCTACGATTTAGGTTGAAGACGTAAATAAAAATAGAAGGGTCGGTAGAGTATTTTGATGTTTTAGGTGATTTGTTATTTCAAGGATAGAGAAAATGGTGATTGTGGTACTTTTTTCGGTGGTTTTTGTTATATGGAGGTGCTATTTAGTTGAAAATCCAGAAGAAAGTAACACCCGAGGTAGTGCCTTCATGTGGTGGTATTGAGGATTAGTCCCCAGTGAAGTCGCCAAATGTAAACACTCTAATATTGGTGAAGGGTTACAAGGAGACTAATCCCAATACAGAGTACAATCCTCTCTAGAAATGGTATTTCTCTCTCTTAAGATATTCTATTATCTCTACCTTCTCTCATCTTGGACATGCTCCTTTCATAGGAGAAGTTAGCTTAAGGCATACCTCAAGTGGACAACCTCCTTACAATATGACATTTATTATACAACAACTACTATTTACTAAGGGCGCATCACCTTTGTGACCATAATGGTGGCTTCGGCTGGTCATTACCCGAAGCCCCCATTCTCATGTCTCCGGGGTTGCTCAAATCCATGTGCTTACAGTATCCATCCCAAATTGAGACTAACTTGAGAGGCATATCCATCGGGAATGGTAAGTCTAAAACCTCGTTGTGCAAGTTCTTTGGTGAAGTCAAAAACAGATTTTGCGTCTTTGGAAGAATTCTTCGGATTCATTGAACTAAGAATCAAAGACAGAATAACTTAATCATAAAAGCTTATGCAAGATCAACATCGATAAAATAGAAGAGATCAAAATGAAAGAAAGAGTTTACCTTGAAGTTGGTGCAGTTTGGGGAGAAACACTTCTACTAACAGACATAGAAGGAATTGCAAAGAAGAAATAGTTGCAGAGAGGAAGATCAGAGGAACAAAAGAGTTGGAATAATAAAAGTTAATGAAGTAAATATTATGAGGGGTCGATGAGAATGTGTTTATACCCAAGATAACCAGTTGGAGTGTTGGAAGGTCATCAAGGAAGTGGAACGAATGACGTGTTGGTTACTCGGGAAAGAAATGGAGACGTGGATGCGGTCGCATGCGAAAAATACGAGGGCATGACGACGGTTTTAAAACTGCAAAATTCGCTTCCCATCCTACCTTGTTCGGATAATAGGAGATTAGGCAAAACATGTGGGCATAAAATTACATCACCACGTGGAAGCATCGCCTAAAATGAATACGGAAGATTCACGTTTTTGGTAAATACTAAATACATATCTTAACAACACTTTTCCCGTTTCCGAGATATCTACCAAGCGTGCGAGATTAAAACATGTGAAAAACACTAACGAAGATCTTTCATTAAGTTTGAAACGAGTAGTTGAGCATTTCATGAAAAAACATAACAGTCAGGTCATCAGTCTACAGTCTGATTAAATAGGTTTCTAAAGGCTATACGACGAGACATGGAATGACAATGACATCTTTAGCGAGTATCGATGGGAGAATTTACTAGCGAAGACAACCACCAGAGAAGATTAACCCTTTTGAAAGTCAACTACAGTAGAAAGCCTCTCCGAACAAGCCAGTAAGTGAAGTGAGTTTTCCTCCACTAACAAAATTTTCCTATAAAACGAATTGTAAAGATTGTAAGAGGGGTTGAATTTTTTTAGAGTTGAGAGCATATTGAGAAAGAGAACACTGGAGAGTATTCTGGCATTGCAGTAAGAATTTGTTATCATCTTCTGTCCATAGTACGTAAAACCAACCTCATGGACGTAAGTTTTAACACCTAACCACGTAAATCGCATGTGTCTCGATATTTGTTTACTTAATCACGAATATTAACGACATAACTTGAATGTTTGCTTGATACATGTGTTTGTAACTTTAGGATTGTTCATTGGATGTACTATGGGTTTTACTATAGCTACATATTTATTGAGAATAGTTAATTTTCTTTGGAGAATAATTATTTGATCAGAAAAATGAATCTCTCATAATCTCTAATTGTAAGGGCTATTACCACCATGATTGAGTGACTCGGAATTGATAACGAATTCTATTATATCGATAAATGGGTACTTGTTAATAATGTCCAAGTGTAGTTTTATCAGTTTCATTTCATTAGTTTGAACCTTTAAGGTTATTAGATGCAATCAGGTTCGTATATGAAATTGGGGATTATGAATTGATCCTGGTGGTATTGCTAAAGGAGGAGGAGGAGTAGATAATAATCTTGAATTTTCTTGGGTGATTTTAAATTGATATATAGAGATATTCATATATCCTTCATAACTAAACCTCCTCTAGTTAATGTTGTGAACTTTTTGTAACAATTCCCATAAGAATTAATCACGCGTAAGACATGTATTAACAATTCCCACATGAATTAATCACGCGGAAAACGATGAGGAAGATGGTTCCATTTTATCCCCGTGGTTTGCACTTGTAATAAAAGGATGTTGTTATCTCACATGTGTGCACGTGTTGACTACTTAACATCATTGGATGGAAACTTAGACGGATGTGGTATATTACCGAAAATTGGAATCTCGAGGTTTCCAAGATGACATCAAATTTTGGGAATATTCCCAATTTTTTTTTTTGAAATATTGCACTTAAAATGTATGGTCCTGCTATGTTCCACACCATCTTGTTTTCTTCCCATACTTTTTGAACGAATGATACTAGAATTCTCATTGTTGTCGGTTAACATATGAACTAGGTAGTTTGAAGTTGAATCACCCATGGCTGCAGTCTCCTAATATCTTGCATGACGAGTCAAATTTTGGAACATGATAGCATATCTAAGTCGTAAGACAAATTGCGAAGAAAATTTAGGTCAAATGATATGGGGAAAATGCAAGGTTTTTAAAATGTGAAGCGGAGCGTGACTCTTTTTCCATTTTTAAGAAGCAATGCGTATGTTGAAGCGTTAAACGTCGTTTCATGGTTGATATTTGAAGCATATGCTTTCGTATAAATAACAGTAAGTGTTAGTGGTGGTTATAAAATCTAGAAAGATAATATTTATATAAATCCAATATATGTCCAATTATTATCAAAAACTGAGGCATGCCCCTGGCAGAGTGGTTCATGGTACTCCATCTGAATCCTCTCAGAACTTTCCTCTTTTTTTTTTCCCTTTAAAGCGCACCAATTAAATGGAATATGTACTTCATAGTAGATTCGAAGAGAATTGTTGAATGTGGAAGAAGCGTACGCCTGACATATAAATGGAGAGACATATTTCCTCAAAGTTGATTCAATTTTTGTCCCTCACCTAAACCTATGTCCTCAGAAACTCTATCTTTGGATAGTTGCACCTGAAAAAACAATTTAACAATCGTAAATTGAAACATAAGTAAATGGAATAAAAGAAAATGAAACATGCACCATAGGGAAAAGAATCACCTCTTTGTCCCAATCCGCTCGCCAACACATAATCAACAGAACGATTGTCTGAAGACCCATCCCAAATTGGGTTCCAACCCAAAGTCCCTTCATTCGTACACATAACAACTTAAAGTTACAATGCTAGCATCTTATAATAGAAACATCCAAACTTGAAAATAAATTGCAGGACACAATGCTAAGATAGTCCAGGGATGAGCTTACCTCAAGACCCCAATCTAATTTGAATGCCATAAAGACGCCTAGGGGCAACCCAATAAGATAGTAGGTTGCAATATTTACATAGGCTACATCAGCTTGCCAACCAGCTCCGATGGCCATGCCTGTTAATTCAAACCTGTTAAATGATATAATTGGTTTAGCAAATTTATCATTGAGTTCTCATCAAGTTATTTCAGAATTTGGAAAACACGAACCTGTTAAAACGGGTTGGACCCCACAAAGAATGATTGAGGAACATAAATATATGGCTAAATTACTAACTTCTTTCATAACAATCTTGTCATCTGTAAATAGTTTTGGGAAGTCATTTCTTGTTATCAAAATTAGGATAGCAAAGCAATCTGTGTGACTAGAGCAATTGAGACTGTAACCCAAACAGAAAATCTTGCAGCAGCTGGATTTCCTGCTCCCAATTCATTTGAGACCCTTACACTGAATAAATACAGAAGAAATGAGTAAACTACTAGAATGTAGATTTCAACTGAAGTGTAACCATATTTCATCAATAAGTTCAAATGAATACCTGACAGCAGCAATATAACCAAGTGGTACCATAAATATCCATCCTTCAACATTCATACTACAAACAAGAAAAAAAAAATCGCTAACATTGAAGGTTTAAACAAGCTCTCGATTTACATTGTATCAAGCAGTAATATACATACATACCAGATGGAAGCAGCATCAATTTTAACTTCAGCATTTTTAAGTACTCCCGCAAATACAATCAAAACCATAAATGACCAGTACTCCAAGCTGCAATAACAAAACTCACTTGATTTTAGAATAACTACAAAGGACAATGGTTAGTTTTGGCTCGCCTTTGAAGCTACTTGATCAAATTAACCAAACCAAGAATTCGGAACGCCAATCTTAGACCAATTTTCGATGTGCCTATTTTGGCAATTTGCCATCATAGATGAGTTCGGTGTTACAGTTTAAATCATTTTTTATAAGGCAAATGTGGGCCAGCACCACTTCCAGTCAAAGATAACCAGAGATACTAACCAGAGCATGACAGCTGAAGCCAAAGATAACCAGAGAAAATCAAGCAATTCAGTAAAAGCCTTCCATGAAAACCCACTCCAAGAATCCTTGCAGCTTCCAGAGACAATATAAGCAAATTGAAGAATGACGACCAAAACCCATGAAAAATTCAAAGAAGCTGCTGCTCCAACTAAACCCCATCTCATAACACAAAACCAGCTTAATGGAACATGAATTACTAAAACTAGAAACGATAACCAAGCTAATGGTATTACTTTGCTTTGGGCTTGTAAAAATCTTTGCATAGGAGAATTCAATGCATACATGTATAATTGTGGTATCATCCATATAGAATATGTACCAGCTAATTCTGCAATCTCTTTTTGTTGGCCTAATATTAATAGAATTTGTGTTCCAAATACTGAGATTAGTGTTAACGGTAACGCAGTTCTAAGCAGAATCACCCATGATCTTTGTAAGTATATCCCTAGCAATGTTAGTTTTCCTGCTCCATATGCTTGTCCGCATAATGTTTCTAATGCACTTCCATACCCAACTGCAAAAACACAAAACCTGAAAAATAAGTCAAGAGAGATATATAGGAGACATTGATAGATGATATAGATTGCGATAGAGTACCATGATGCCATAGGTGAGACCAGAAATGACCAAGTTTTGGAGACCAAAAGCAGCAAGTTCAAGCGTACCAACATGACCAACCCATGTTTGAGTGGTGAAAGCAAGAGAGAATTGAAAGATTGCACTTAAAATGCATGGTCCTGCTATGTTCCACACCATCTGATTTTCTTCCCAAACTTTTCGAGAGAAGGATACTTGAGAATTCTCATTTTTGTTTGTTAACAAAGGAACTGCGTAGTTTGAAGTTGAATCATCCATGGCTGATATCTCTATCTCGCTTGAGCTTCACAAATTTGTATTTACCTGACAACCGAGCTCCCTGATAAAATAGGAGTGAGATAGAGAGAGGAGGAGGATTATTCTTGATCAAATTATTGATTGCTAACGTGTGATAGAAAGAGCAAGTAGGAAGAGATCTTCTTTTCTTTCTTTTTTGATAAATAGGAATCTTGACGGAAGCTAGCCTGAAAAAAAGCTGTTTGATCTATATTACAAAAATAGGAGAAGGTCTACATATATACAAAGAGTAGTCTCTTAATCCTCTCATGTAAATTGTCCCTTCCGGGACATCCAGTAACAACCACCTCTCATGCATATATGCCCTCTGAACTCATTATAATCATAAATGGTTTGTTTGATTGCATGAGAGCAAAAAGAAAACTCTGTCTAAATCATTTTTATTTGGTCTAAACTGTCGGAATCATGTGTCCACATTGTATGTGAATACAAATATAATGTACTAAAAGACTTCACATATCAAGTACACCGAGTCGTTGCCTTCTTCATATTATCATAAGGTGTAGTTCACTGGCAATGCACGCAGGACTTGTTGAAAGACTATCTGGTTCATTTTTTTATATTGTGGTTTTGTTTTATATGACTAGGTTGCCACTGCCTTTAGGGGGCATCCAAGAACCAAGATGCTACTCATACATCTTTTTTAGTTTTGCACTGTCGTATTGTCTATGAAACTCTTAAGCAGGAATGCTTCCTAAATTATTGCCAGAGTTGTATAAATGCTTTGCTTGCACAACTCTTATTGGTTAACTTCCGGTAGTACATTACATATCTATATACCATATATCTGACTCGTCTATAAAGTGTTCTGTTACATTGATTAAATTCAAAATCTATTAAAATAAACAGAATTTACTACTCATTTAGGAAGTACAATTAGAGAAATACAAGAATTAATAAACAAAATTGTGAAATGAAATGGATATCTGTGACAACACTATGATTTGGAAATCACTTGAAAACGAGTTGATATGACAACTAAATCATTTTTCTTTTGTTTCATCTCTATATAATCCTATACTGTCTGAATCATGTGTTCGTATATGCCTGCTGTTCAATTTCGTTCTACTTAAGATGATCCCTCCCTACCAAATTAACTAGTTTGTTGTTCATATATGTCTATGAATCTATTGAACCAGGTGTGAGATTTTAGCAATTTAACGCAAGGTTGTTCAGAAATCCCAAACAAGGTTTTTTATTTTTCATTTTGGATCATTAAAAGTTTGATCTTTTTCATTAAAGAATGAGAATTAAAATAATCTCAAAGTTTAATCAACTTTTGTTCCTCGCCTAAACCCACATCCTCGGAAACTCGGACTTCAGATAATTGCACCTGCAAAAACAATTCAACAACCATGAATATATCTTGACAGAAGGATATGAAAATGAACCATAAGAGAAAACTCACTTCTTTGTCCCAGTCTGCACGCCAAAACATAATTAAGAGACCAATTGTCTGAAGGCCCATCCCAATTTGTGTTCCAACCCAAAGTCCCTTCATTCATATAAATATGACGGTTAATGAATATCAACTCGAAAAATACAATGCTAGAGTCTTATTAAAAAATAGACACATCCAAGCATGACAACACACATTGTTAAGAGATAGTATAAGGATGAGCTTACCTCTAGACCCCAATCTAATTTGAATCCCATGAAGACGCCGATGGGCAACCCAATGAGATAATAGGTTACGGAATTTACGTAGGCTACAACAGCTTGCCAACCAGCTCCAATGGTCATACCTGCTAATTCAAATATATACATGTGTGTTATAAGAATTTCCTTGTTGGCTATTGCATATTCACGACCGAGTTCTCATGAGGTTGCTTCTGCATTTGGAATTACGAACCTGATAAAACGGGTAGGATGGCACATAGTAAGATTGAGATACATAAATACACGGCTAATGCACTGACTTCTTTCATAACAATCTTGTCGTCTGTAAAGAGTTTTGGGAAGTCATATCTTGTTATCAAAATTAGGGTAGCAAAAACTGTTTGTGTTACTAGAGCAATTGAGACCGTAACCCAAACAGAGAATCTTGCAGCTGCAGCATTTCCTGCTCCCAATTCGTTCGAGACCCTTACACTGAAAAAGATACAACAGAAATCAGTAAACTATAGGCAGATAGGTACCAACTGAAAGTATGAAACTATGTTCTATCAATAAGTTCAAAAACGGATACCCGACAGCAGCCATGTAACCAAGTGGTACCATAAATAGCCATCCTTCGACATTCAAACTACAAACAAGAAAAAAGAAAACATTCAATACAATGCCATCCTGAAAAAAAAATGAAATCGCTTTTTGTACATCGTTTGGACTACTCATGACATGAAGGGCTTGAGGTCACACCGCTGGACTAACTTGATTATCCTATCCACGTGTATATATATATAGTCTCATATGTAACAGTGAAGATCCAAGCAGTACAATGTTCTTTACCACTCTATTTCATGCATATACATACCAGATAGCAGCTGCATCAACTTTAACTTCAGCATTTTTAAGTACTCCGGCAAACACAAGCAAAACCATAAGTGTCCAATACTCCAAGCTGTTTAGAAAGAAAAAGTCCACATGAATCAGAATAAATCCGAATGAGCAACGGTTAATTTGGATTTCGAGTGGAGGTGGCTATGGACTATCGAAAAACAATTTGTTTCCGCATTTCGATGTATCCACATTTTCATTGTATTCAAATTGTCAATCAATTGAATATGACTATGACAATATTCAATCGAATAACTAAAACTAATTTCTTGGCATCCCTTCTTCAAGGAGTCGGTTGCATGTAGTTTAACAATCCAACCAATAAGCTAAATTATTAAGTGAACAATATTAAAATAATTGGCACGAGTCGCACGACAAGACTGCCACATTATTAGACTCGCCAACTATCTGTTATGGAACAACTACTTTGCGCGGCTTCCAGTGGGAAAACTTCTCAAATTTTATTTTCATTTCTAAATAAAGTCGAGCATAATATGTACTCAGTGAGTTGGATAGGGATTTCCGTGCCGGTTACGGTACTCAAGGAAATGCATTTAACACCTAGACTGTTGATTTTTGGCCTTGAGACTTGGGAAACAAAAGACTGTGCCAATAAATAATTATAATTTGAAGAAAAATTCAAGCAAAACGAGTTACTCACAAACTAGAGAGAGATTTCATACTAACCAGAGCATGACAGCTGAAGCCAGAGATAACCAGAGAAAATCGAGCAATTCAGTAAAAGCCAACCATGAAAAACCACTCCAAGTATCCTTGCAGTTTCCGGAGACGATATAAGAAAATTGAAGAATGACAACCAAGACCCATGAAAAATTCAACGAAGCTGCCGCTCCAACTAAACCCCATCTCATAACACAAAACCAACTTAACGGAACATGAATAACTAAAACTCCAAATGATATCCAAGCTAATGGTACTACTTTTCTCTGGGCTTGTAAAAATCTTTGCATAGGAGAATTCAAAGCGTACATGTATAATTGTGGTATCATCCATATAGAATATGTACCAGCTAATTCTGCAATCTCTATTTTTTGGCCAAAAAGTAAAAGAATTTTTGTTGCAAACACCGAGATTAGTGTTAATGGTAATGCAGTTCCAAGCAGAATCACCCATGATCTTTGCAAGTATATCCCTAGCAGTGTTAGTTTTCCTGCTCCATATGCTTGTCCGCATAGTGTTTGTAACGCACTTCCCATTCCCAACTGCAAAAAACAAAAACCAAAAAAAGAAAATAATCAAGAGAAGATATATATGAGAGATTGATAGAAGATATATATAGAGAGATAGATTACCATGATGCCATAGGTGAGACCAGCAATGACCAAGTTTTGGAGACCAAAAGCAGCAAGTTCAAGGGTACCAACATGACCAACCCATATTTGAGTGGTGAAAGCAAGAGAGAATTTTAATATTGCACTCAAAATGGATGGTCCTGCTATGTACCATATGATCTTGTTTTCTTCCCAAACTTTTCGACAGAAGGATTCTTGATCAGAATTCTCATTTTTGTTTGTTAACAGAGGTATTGAGTAGTTTGAAGTTGAATCACCATCCATGGCAGAAATCTCGACCTCCCTAAAAGCTTAACAAGCTTGTATTTATTTGACAACCTACCTCGTTGACAAAATAGGAGAGAGAGGATTAATCTTGATCAAATTATTAGTTGAGCAATCATTCCTAATCCAGCCAGCAGCTAGCTTTATAACCGTCAGCAAACAGTGTATTAATCTCCAATTAATTACCTGTTATGTCCCTTCTTCCTTAATACCAGGTTATAGAAGTGGATCCTGCTGGATCATACTCCGAAAGCAAACTTTTTTCCTCTTTCAAGATTCAGGTTTTAAATAGTGGGAATGGTCCATGAATTCAACATTTATGGCCATGTGTTTCCGCTTCACAATATGTGTTCTTTCAAGGAAGTTGAGACCCATCCCTAGGGGATCTTGGGATGAGATCTTACACCAAAACTAATCTTATAGCTGCTTCCTCATATTAGTTCCTTCTCAAGATAGTAGTAAATAATAATCCATGCTGCACATCCAATTCAATGGAGCACTTTCGCGGAACATCTTGGTTAATTTTGCTGTCTGTCATCATGTGACACCCTTGTGGAATCACTGGAATGGTACTACTCATTCGATTTAATTGTTTGTGCTGTTGAGAAAATAAGGCTTGTGTTTCCGTTTGCTGATACAAGCCGAGGGACATGTCAGGTATTTGGCATTAAAGGTTAAGAGATCAATTATTCGCTGAATACCGGGATTTCATACTGTGGTCAAATGCATAGTTTTGCATGATCCAACGGTTATGAAGCTGTAGATCAGAAATGTTAGGGCAGGGCATAGCATTTTGTCTCATGCATACTGTCCCTTCCTTCCGGGACATCCAATAAGATTCTCTCGTGCACATATGCCCTCCTCTCCTAACTCATTACCAATGGTGTGAATAAGAGAAAAAGGAAGACAGTTTAATAGACCAGCTGATAAGCTAGTTGAAGGCGCCGCCAGTAGAAAACCGAAATAATTAGTTAGAATAGGCATAAAGGAGCTAAACATTCTCGCACTTTTCAGATTAGCAGAAGTTGGATTCAATATCCACCAAACTATATCGTCGAAGCATTACAACTCTATACTTACTTCCAACTTCTAATAAAAAAATTCTTAGTATCAAAAAAAAAAAGAAAAAACAAAGACTTCGTCTAAATCATGTTTATTTGATCTAAACCGTCTTAATCATGTGTCAATAATCTAATATAGTAGTTATTTACGAGACTACTTTCCATACCAACTACATAGAGTTTTTCATCAAGACTTGTCGACAGTCTGAATTCCCATTACTCTCAATTCTCGTCAAAGTATTGCTCGCTAACATGATAGAAAGAGCAAGTAGGAAAAGGTCTGCTTTTTATTTTATTTTTGTAAATAGGAGCCGGGCATTGAAATGGAAACTAGTCTGAAAACTGAAAAGGCTGTTTAATCTATTCGTTAATCTATTACAAAAATATATAAAGAGGTTAGGTATAAATATAGACAGACAGGGGTTAGTCCTCGAGTGATTTCGAGGGAGTTGAGTGTATTTTAAATCTCAGGGATTTTGAGAGAGTTAGAGAGAGTGTAGGGAGTTTGAGAGAGTTTTGTGTTTTTGAGTTCAGGGAGTTTGGGAGAGTGTAGGGAGTTTGAGAGAGTTTATTAGAGGGAGTTTGGGGGAGTTTGAGAGAGTTCACTCCTAACTCATTCTCTTTTAAGAAACAATAAACCCTTATTTGCAAATAACATTGATCTTTAATGAAAAGAAAAAAATAAATGAAAAATGATCATATCTCTGTATCAATAGTATGTTACTTTGTGCAACGAGATAATTTTTTTCCCTTCAATTTAACGGTTTCCATACAATTCTAACTCCCTTTGTTCACGAACATTTTCCCACATATCATCCGCTATACTCTTTCTCCATGCGTTACCTTCTTGACGTTGTTGTTCTTGAGTTTGTTGTGTCAAAATTTCATCGTCATTTACAAGCGTTGATGGATAGCTATCTTCCTCTTCCTCGACCGGAAACTCATCTGAACGGCATTCTTTTCGTAAGAAGTTGTGTAGGCCTGCACAAGCTGTCATTATCTCCGCTTGCACCTGATACGGAAATGGAGGTTGAGACTTAAAGATCAAGAAACGAGACTTCACAACACCGAACAATCTTTCAACTACATTCCTCAAAGAAGCATGACGCATGTTAAATAATTCTTCAGCCTTTTTCGCATGATTTAAACTCAGCAGACCATAGTCATATATTGTGCAAGCTTTGCAGTAGAAAACGTGACCTGATCCGCGTGAAAATTTTACTGTACTTCTATAACAAGGTAAACTATGACATACTCAAATTTCATCATATTCCAACGGTTGACTTTAAAGATATCATTAGAACAAATGCACCGTATGAATTGGCTAAAACACGCCAATACAGAATGAAGTACGCCACTGTATTGAACTTTGGCATATAGAATAGAAGAGAAGTATGTGTCTAAATAAGATTACTTAACAAGTGATAGTGATTCTCAATGACACCCATGCAAAGTAGAAAGCCAATTAATGCATGATGACATAACAAATTATGAAGATAGCTGTAAAGGAATTCTGTTTCACCGAAACACAGTTTCAGATTGTCCAATCTTTTCAGTACTGATACTTACCTGATCCTCTTTAAATTTTTAAGATACACTTACGACTCAATATTCCACAACACACTCAAAAATCATAGCATTCCAACGGTTCATTAAAAAGATACATTACTCAGAACCCGACTACTTTCAATACGTGCATACAGAATTCAGTTCCGGATTTCTCACACTTTGGTGTACCTAAAGTGATCAAAACTTCATGATATTTCTACAGTAGGTAACCTTCATATATACAAAAATCATACTAAAATTTCATCTTTGTCCGATAAGCGGAGAATGAGATAAATAGGAATCAGTCCCCTATTCGGGATTTAAACTCAGCAGACCATAGTCATATATTGTGCAAGCTTTGCAGTATCAAACGTGACCTGATCCGCGTGAAACTTTTATTGTACTTCTATAACAAGGTAAACTACGACATACTCAAATTCCATCATATTCCAACGGTTGAATTTAAAGATATCATTATAATCAAATCATGCAATTTCTTACCAAGAACTTTTGAACCACAAATTAGGGTTTTGACAGAGAGAGAGTACCCACAAAAAAAACTATACACACAATCAAAATAAACAATCATGGAGATCAAATATATGAAAAACAATCAAAATAGTACACAAATCAAACTATTATAAACAATCATGGAGATCAAAGAAGAAAAAAAACATACCTGGAAAAAAACGTTTCCTCTTCTTTCTCCTATGGTTTTCTACGCACCAAACTCCTTCCCAAATCTCTACTCTTTTGAGAGATTTGTTGTGAGACCAAAATACACTAAAAACTCCTTCGAACTTCCCAAAACAACCAACTCCCTAGTATTGTATGGTTTTATGACTAACAAGGAGTTCAAGAGCTTTTTTTAAACTCCCCAGCGACTAACAGGTGTTTTCTAGAGAGTTTAGGAGACTCCTCTAAACTCCCCCACGACTAACGGATATTTGGAGATACTCCCTCAAACTCCCTCAGGACTAACAGGAGAAAACCTAAATACATTAAAATCTCTCGAACTCTTCAACGACTAACCTCCTCAGAGAGTCTCTCAGTCGCAAATTGTTCCATCCGGGACATCCAATAAAAATCTCTCATGCATATATGCCCTCTTTTAATAACTCATTATAATCATAAATGGTTTTTTTTGTTTGCATAAGAGAGAAAAGAAAACTCTGTCAAAATCATTTTTATTTCATGTATACTGTCTGAATCATATGTCATTGTCTTAGATTACAAAACTAATGCAGTTGTCTATGAAATTAAATGACTTCATGTACCAACTATACCAAGTCGTTACTTTTTCTACATTATCATGAAGTGTGGTTCACTGGCGCTTAAGTATGCAAGACTTATTGAAACTTGAAAGACTTTGTCTGATTCATTTTCATTACAGTGGTTTTATTTCCTGTGACAAGGGTGCCACTGCCTTTTGGGGACACCCAAGTGTTGCGCTAAAACCCTGCGGAAGCGATTTGCACAACTACACAATGGTACTCCAAATATTGCAAAGAACAAAAACTAAAGAAGATAAAAGAGACAAGAATTTAACGAGGTTGAATCCTCGGGAAAAACAAGAGATTTATATATTATCGTTTGGGAGAAAACATATAAACCCTAAGAGAGAAAGAAGAATTTTTTTTGGTGTGTTTTTCTAGGTTCTCTACTAGGCTATTTATATACACATAGGTAGGGATTAGGGTTCCATAACTTAGCTAATAATTTCCTAGTCTTTAGGATCAAGAAAGCTAATTAAGAGTTATCTTAACTCTTAATCCTAATCTAACTTGGTGACCGACTAAAAATTGGGATAAAACCAACTTCCTCCACCGACTTCGTTTTGGCGTGAGTTATCCAAAAAACTCAAAATCACCTCACCGACCTATATCCAACAATTCTCCACCTCGTATCATGCATTTATTCATGAGACGATCAATATAAGAAACCAACTTCGTCTTCCAACGTCGATTGCGCCATAGGATGCCTACGTATCCTCTGCAAGGAATCAAACCGACCGTAGTTCACTCAATGGCCTTTCTAGAAGGACTCCACCAGGTTCCTAAGAACCTCTACCCCAAAGGGTATCACCAAACCGGAAGAATGTGGATCAATTTCGATCAATGACGAAACTTGACCCCAGATACTACTTTCGTTAACATATCAGCTGGATTGTCTTTGGTATCGATCTTCACAAGTAGAATGTCTTCTTCTTCCAGAATTTCTCTAACAAAGTGAAATCGAACATCTATATGTTTGGTTCTGGCATGATGCACTTGATTCTTAGCCAAGTAAATTGCACTAAGACTATCACAATGCACAGGCAGTTGTTCCTGCACAACACCCAAGTCATCTAGCAAACCCTGTAACCATATAGCCTCCTTGAATGCTTCAGTCCCTGCCATATACTCCGCTTCAGTAGTTGAGAGAGCCACAGTAGACTGCAAAATCAATATCCAACTAACCGGTGCTCCAACCAAGGTAAATACATACCCTGTAGTTGAACGCCTCTTGTCCAAATCACCAGCATAGTCAGAATCCACATAACCAACAAAACAGCTGATTTTTCCCATCTTCCTTCACAAACTCCAAGCCAAAATCAATAGTACCATAAAGATACCTCAAAATCCATTTCACATCTTGCCAATGTCCTTTACCAGGATTATGCAAATAACAGCTGATCATACTTACTGCATGTGAAATATCCGGCCTTGTACATACCATCGCATACATCAAGCTGCCAACAACACTAGCATATGGGACTTGGGCCATATACTCACGCTCTTCTTCAGTAGTGGGAGACATATCAGAACTCAACTTAAAATGAGGACCAAGGGGAGTACTTACAGATTTAGTTCCTTCGCAAATACCAAATTTCTGTAACACTTTCTTCAAGTATGCCTTTTGAGACAAACAAACTTTACCCTTCTCTGTCACGTTGAATCTCCATGCCAAGAATCTTCTTAGCTTCTCCCAGATCTTTCATCTCGAACTCAGTTGACAATTTTTGCTTCAAATTATCAATCTCTTTCTTGTTATTCGATGATATCAGCATATCATCGACATACAAGAGAAAATATATGAAAGACCTATCACGTAGCTTCTTGAAGTATACATAATGGTCATAGTGACTTCTTGTGTATGTCTGGCCAATCATAAACTGATAAAATCGCTTATACCACTATCTTGGAGACTGTTTTATCCTATACAACGATTTCTTCAGCTTGCATACACAATCTTCTCTTCCAGGAACTTTGAACCCACTCGGCTGAGTCATATAAATCTCCTCTTCTAGATCACCATGTAAGAATGCCGTCTTCACATCTAGCTGAACTAGGTCTAAATCATACTGTGCTACCAAGGCCAAAAAAAATCGGATTGATGAGTGTTTCACAACTGGAGAGAACACCTCATTGTAGTCAATCCCTTCCTTTTAGGCATAACCTTTTGCAACTAACCTTTCCTTGTAGCGTACTTGATTCATCTGAGATCCTTCTTTCTTAGCATATACCCATTTGCACCCAATGGCCTTCTTACCGTTCGGAAGCTTCGTAAGAATCCATGTGCCATTCTTGTAAAGAGACTCCATCTCATCCTGCATAGCAGCTTCCCATTCTTGATGCTCTACATTGTGTATAGCTTCAAAATAGGTATTAGGAATACCTTCTTCAACAACTGGTAATGCATAAGCTATAAAATCATTCATCCAACCAGGTTTCCTGATTGATCTTCTCGGTTTGCTGGTTGTTATGGTCTCAGTGACCGTAGCTTCTGTATCTTCAAATGCTTCATGTTCCTCTACATAAACATCGTCACTATCATTTGGAACTTCAGTAGTTACCTCCCTTGTAGACGTCACGCCTTCGGAAGTAGTCGTAACAGATACATACTTAGCTGGAATTAGTGGAGTTGCATCAATCTCCACCTGCTGCAAAGGCTCACTAGTATTGGTGCTTCTGTTCTCCACCTGCTGAGAACCCCAAGACTTTACCATAGACGCTTCATCAAATGTAACATCTCTACTCATGACTATCTTCTTCTCTAGTGGATTCCAAATTTTGAACCCTTTCACTCCTTTCTTCACACCCATAAAGATCCCTTTAACAACACGGCTATCAAGCTTGTTTTCACTAACATGATACCAAGAAGGGCAACCAAAGATATGAATGGAGTCATAGTCATAAGCTGGTTTACCATACCACTTCTCCATCGGATTTTTACCTTCTAATGCAGCTGATGGAAACCTATTAATGAGGAAGCACGCATATGTAACTGCCTCAGCCCAAAACGCTTTACCTAATCCAGCATTAGATAACATACATCGTACCTTCTCCAGCAAAGTACGATTCATGCATTCAGCTACCCCATTTTGTTGCGGTGTCTTCTTAACTGTGAAATGCCTCTGTATTCCCTCATCCTGACATACTTGCAAGAATGGATCACTTTTTTACTCTCCACCATTGTCCGAACGTAGTACCTTGATCTTTCTGCCAGTTTGAGTCTCAGTTGCCTTTTTCCACCTCAATAAAACTTCTAGGACTTCATCCTTATGCCTCATGGTGTACACCCATACTCGCCTAGAATAGTCATCAATGAAAGATACGAACCAATTCCCTCCCAATGATGCATTCTTGGAGGGACCCAAAACATCTGAGTGAACATAATCAAGAACTCCACTAGTGTTGTGGATTGCTGTGCCAAAGCTTGTTCTTGTTTTCTTTCCTTTCACACAATGTTCACAAAACTCTAATTTGCAGGCAATAACACCTTTCAATAAATCTTGACGAATTAAAGAGTGTAACGACTTATCACCTGGATGTGCAAGTCGCGTATTCCATAACTTCGTGGTCTCCATCGCTGCAGTCTCGATGTGTTCAGAAATTGACACATCTCCTGTTACTGTACTCCCAGTTAAGTAGTACAAGTTATGATGCCTTGTGCCCTTCATGATTACCAACGATCCAGAGATTATCTTTAGAATGCCATTTTCAGCGACTAACTTGTAGCCCTTAGCTTCCAAAGTTCCGAGCGAAATCAGATTCTTCTTCACAGCAGGTACGAACCTTACTTCCTTCAGTTCCCGAACCATACCATCATGCATCTTGATTCGAACACTACCAATCCCGATCACCCTGCAGGTATGATTATTCCCCATACGTACTTCTCCATCAAACTTCTCGAAGCTTGAGAACCAGTCCCGATGAGGACATAAGTGATAAGTAGCACCAGAATCTAGTACCCATGTACCGTCATTTACGATACAACCTGATGGTGTCACAGTCAGTGAGAAATCCGAAGCTATATCTGAATCATCACTTGCCTTAGCAATGTTCACCTCGGTCTTGTTGTTATCTCCTTCTCTATCTTTACGCTTGGTACAATCCTTAGCCCAATGGCCAAAGTCATGACATCATGCACATTCATCCTTCTGCAGACGCGCTCTTGACTTTGAACGCCCTTTCACTTTGCCACGATCACCATTCTTCTTTCTCCTGTCTGTTGAACGACCTCTTGCAAGAAGCAAGTCACTGTTAGCCTCACTTGACAGGTCTTCACGGTCCATCTTCCTGAACTCCTCACTACGCAATGATGTAGTGACCTCAACGTATGTCATCTTATCCTTGCCATGCATTAAAGCCTTAATCACGGGTTCATACCTATCAGGAAGAGAGTTTATCAGACACAAAGCTTGTTCCTCGTCGTTGATCTTCTCATCATAGTTAACTAACTCAGCAAGAAGTTTATTATATGAATCCAGATGCTCTGTTAGAGTTGCACCTTTCTTCATGTTATAGCGATACAAATTTCTCTTAAGATGTATCCTATTAGCCACGTTCTTCACAAGGTACTCCTTCTCTAGCTTTTCCCAGAGATCCTTAGCTGAAGTCTCGTGCTGATAATTAACTCTTACTGACGTTGCTAAACACCCACGAATCGAACCCAGACATAATTTATTCATCTTGTTCCACTGCTTGTCAGACATCTCCGCTGGCCGACCTTCTAGAGCTTCTTCTAGGTCAAGATGAACAAGAGCATCCATTACGTCTGTTCTCCATAAACCAAAGTTATTGGTTCCGGTGAAATTTTCAACCTTCAGTTGTGATCTATGAGAATGTAGTATTTCTTCATTTGTTTCTTTATCTTTACTTGTGGACTCTGAATGTTCTCCTAAAGGATCTTTCGGATCAAATGGATCTTTCCCGTCAACCATTGTTCACAAACAACCAAATATAGATAAAAAAACTAAACTTTGAGATCAGAATTACCTCAAACAACTTCAGAAAAAAATACTCCCGCTACAATATTATGAATACCGAAAATTCCAAGAACCTAACCCGAGCTCTTGATGCCAATTGTTGCGCTAAAACCCTGCGGAAGCGATTTGCACAGCTACACAAAGGTACTCCAAATATTGCAAAGAACACAAACTAAAGAAGATAAAGGAGACAAGAATTTAACGAGGTTGAATCCTCGGGAAAAACAAGAGATTTATATATTATCGTTTGGGAGAAAACATATAAACCCTAAGAGAGAAAGAAGAATTTTTTTTGGTGTGTTTTTCTAGGTTCTCTACTAGGCTATTTATATACACATAGGTAGGGATTATGGTTCCATAACTTAGATAATAAGTTCATAGTCTTTAGGATCAAGAAATCTAATTAAGAGTTATCTTAACTCTTAATACTAATCTAACTTGGTGACCGACTAAAAATTGGGATAAAACCAACTTCCTCCACCGACTTCGTTTTGGCGTGAGTTATCCAAAAAACTCAAAATCACCTCACCGACCTATATCCAACACCAAGAACCAAGATACTATTGGAATTATAAGGGTTAATTCCTTAATCAGTTTTGAATAGAAATGAGCTGAATGGACTAGCCAAGGTTGGCAACGGTTTAGCATTTTACTTAACCGTAAAAACAGTTCCTCCCTTCAAAAGTTGTCTTTTCTAAAAGGTTTTTTCATGAGGTGGAGTCTGTTCAGGTCAAACATTGTGCCTCTTGGGAACAGACTTTTTCCCATGTTTAACAGTCACCATTCTTCTATAAAACCACCTCTGATTTCCCAGTTCAAAACAAGTTTTTAACTGATGTTTTGTTTGAGTTCAAGTGTCAAGAGATTACATAGGAGCACAATTTAGTTTGATGTTTCTTGGACTGCTTGAAGTGCTGCATCAACCAAGAAGGAGATTGTTGTATCCTGAGAAACGAACGCCAATCAACCATACGACATTGTTGTGGGGGCGTCATCGTTTTAAGGACATAGAGAATTTCTCTAGTCTCAATCCACTGTTTGATATTTCTATCTCTATTCTCTTCATTCTTTGATTTCTAATTACTACTGTGAATGAATGCTTGATTTTTCCTTTGGATAAGTGATTACTGTATTCAATTGAGTGTATATGCAGTTGGGTATTATTTGAATAAACCAAACTTTAAAATTGTGGTAAACGTTTGTGTTGAACTGCATTGGCAACAATACACAGATTTGGTGCAAACTAAGTGTTTGTGTTAATGTCTCTGTGGATTGTAATCAAAATGTCAATAAGAGACATTCATACATTTAGATTATCTCTTAACTAACTTGTTTCTTGTATTATTACTTAGTATATTTTCCAACAGATACTACTCATACATCTATTTTGTTTGGTTCTTTCCTTCGGGAATGTTCCACCCACACATCTTCCACGCGATGGTGATACTCATCTAAACCTTCCATCTAGGAATGGTGAACACTTAGGGGCCCGTGACCTGAACTAAATATCCTGAATTAATACCTTTGTGACGCAGAGGAAAAGAGTGGGGGTAGATAGCGAGGGTTGAGAAGCATTTTCGATTTTCCTAAATTATTGTCAGTGGTATGTAAAAGCTTTGTTTGCATAACTCTTTTTGATAAACTTCCAGGTTAGAGGTATTACATTATACTCTCTCCGTCCAAGTCATATAGGTGGAGAACTAGTTTTTGGTTGTCCAATTATATAAGCATAGTTCTAGTTCCTATAAGACTTTTCTAAATAAGCCCCTATTTATGATAGTAATGTTATACTAAATTTAATTTCTATTCTTTTATATAAGAAACTTACAATAAAGGCTAGCTGGAGATGGAAGATTCAGAGGGCTTTCTAGCAATAGACAAACTCCCGTCGATTACCCCTTTCAGTTTACCTGGAATTTAAGCATATATACAAGAGTATCACATGAAAAGGAAAGTAATGAAACAAACAAACAGTAAATGGTAAAACAATCGATATCCTTAAAAGAAGGGACATGAAACAGGAAAAAGGAAAAAATTTCGCTCTCGCGATACAAGAGCATTTCTTGAATTAGCAGCTAGAAACCATTAGATTCACAAGATGTGACATCGTAACTTGTACGGAACGAAAAACGAAATTTAAATCGGGATTTTTAGATTTTTGAGGTGTATAAAAGGATGGGTCGAGTTCCAGGGAAGCCTATTCAAGTTTAGAATAAGTTTGGGGAAGTTTAGAAGACCACATATGGAGAAATCACGAGTTGTAGGAAATCGGGTTTTTGCTGCTGCTTTTGAAGAACATGAAGAACAATTACGCCTCAGAACTGTCGTTTATAAACAATCACCCTTTTCTTTGAAATATTTTTACGTCTGCGATACATTACTTATATCGTTTTCTTCTGTAACAGTGAATTTGAAACACGTATATCCGTTGCAAATACTTTGTGCTAGCACCTTTACCTCTTTTTGAACACTTTTGAGATATGAATCATTTTTTTTTCCAGCGAGTGATTAATATGAGGAGTTAAACCCCTTATCGGAGGCGACGGAGGAAGCCATTGTTCCAAGAAAAGTAGTATATTACTATTTTAATTGATTTTTACAATTTTTTTTATAATTATTTGCTTTGAATAAAAATTGATTTAAGGAATATTATTGAGCAATTGTGTTTTCTTTTGATAGAGCATGCTTAATGTTTGTACCGTCTATAATATTGACGGAATACCCATTAATCAAGCCTGACAAGCACGAGAGAAGGTTCCAAAAGTCTTGTTGCCCAAGTTACTTGCATATCAAGTTTATATTAGAATTAGAGTATACATAAACTATATTAATTCATGTATCCTAAACCGTAAGAAGATATGGAATCCTAGGTTATCTAACCATACAAGAATTATTGTAATCTTCGTATGAATAAAATATCTCTTCCTACGGGATTCCTCCGTGGATGTAGGCATCACTAGCCAAACCACGTTGAATCCGTGTCTCTTTTATTCATCTGTAGTTTGTTTGCTAACCCTAATTTCGCATCATTATCATCATCATCATCGTCATCAGTTGATCGTGCTTTGTGCCAAAAAGTGATATTTGGTACAAACATTGGCGTTGATTAAGGGGATTTGTGTAAAACAATCGTGTTTACCATTGAGAAATGCGTGGAAGAAATCATAGGGGTTCCATGAAAAAAAATCAGGAAAATAAGAAAAAAGTTAGGGTTCATAAAAACAGTTCCGAAATAGTTGAAGAAACCGTTACAAAAACATTGAAGAAACCGTTGCAAAATAGATGCGGAAACAGTTATGAAAATACAGCAGTAGAAATCATGGATAAACCAGTACGAAAGAGTTACATGAACAGCAGAAAGCGTGACCAAAGCATCCGGTTCATCATTTGGTTCGCCCGAACTGGTTCGGTTCAGGTCCAACCTTTTTCAACAATTGGTCCAACTTGGTTCAGATCATTCGGGTACAACCAATTACCATGTCAGCGGAAAGGTACAGTCAGTTACTGACATGTCAGAACCGTTTGGGTGCCATGTCAGCAACAACGGCCCTGTCAGCGTTGCTAGGTCAGCTAGAATAATAGTCACGCCAGTAATTTTGTCTAGTCAGCGACCACCATGTCGCTTGTTTTGTCCACTTAGAAAATGCCACATCGGTTGTTAGCTTCCGCCCACCGCCACGTCGGATATCAGGGTCCGACCACCGTCATGTACTTTTTCACTCTCATCATTGCCACATCAGCGACATCAACGCGGTTCGTGAAAATCTTATTTCGCCAATAACGTCTTCATTTTAAGTCCGAATTGATTGATTCTTGGCTCGTTAGAATCGTCTCTTAATTCCCTACAAAATGAAAGCAAAAAATTTTGTGTTCGAGAAACTTTTATATGCACTTGGAGTAGCAACATGATCAAGTTCGGGGTTCGTGAATAGCGACATGATCGAGTTCGAGGTTCGTGGATAAAAATATGGTCCATTAAAGATATTGCAGATGAGGATTTCTTAGACCCTTCAATGTTTTCATTGCATCACATCGTAAGAACCTAAAGCCTCACCTTGCACGTGAGTATAAAATCTCGGCTTGCATGCGTGTATAAAGACTTGTACCGATGCAAGCATAAAGTCTCGTCTCGACCACGAGCCAAGCGCCGGATGTGGGTCCAAAAACTCGTACTCAACACAAGAAACATACCATCCTACCTGAGCAGCAAGTGTTACAGCCTTGTGACGTTGCGATCAAAAAGCCTTGCCGTAGCCGCAAGCACACTATATTCTATTCAAGTCTCGACTAGCTCTCGAGCATCACAAGTTCACTACGTGGAAAAAAGTATCGCCTGGAACGTGAGAAAAAATCATTGCAAGTACCATAGATGGGGGCATCTTTGTCATATTTTTGTGAACGATGGGGGTACAGCAATGACACTCACACTTGGGGGCGAGTTACATCATCGACGATCGACGCAGAAGCAAAAATAAACTTCTTAACCCCCAAAAATTTGGATATTAAGAGGGGAGATGTTTGTACCCTTTATAAAATTGACGGAAATCCCTCTAATCAATCCTGAAGCCCGATAAAAGGTTCCAGAAGTCTTGTTGCCCGATTTACTTGCATATCAAGTTTATATCAGAATAAGGGTATACATAAACTATTTAAATACATGTGTCCTAAACCCTAAGATGATATGTAATCCTAGGTTAGCTAACCACACAAGAATTATTGTAAGCCTCATATCAATATAATATCTCTTCCTGCGGGATTCCTCCGTGGATGTAGGCATCACTCGCCGAACCACGTATGATAACCCTAATTTCGCATCATCATCAATCAATCGTGTTTGGTGCCTAAAAATAATCTTTGGTACAAACACTTATCCAAGGATTTTTGATTTTTTATGCTTTCGATTTATAATTGTTACTTTGAAAATCTACTTTTGTAACATATTAAAATCACTTTAAATGTAATTGCATGAATATTGATTAGATTGAACCACTCAATTGGTTAATGGTAGAATTATGAGTCTCAATGCTTTTTGTAATCCTAATACCAACTTTGTTCTGAATTTTCTAATTTAATTATTAAAGTTTGAGTCTAAAATCATCCTTCACAAAGATCTATACAGGAAGAAATTGGGGATTAAATCATTGGTTGGGCAAGCATTTCTGATCCATTCTAGCAGCTTTATACCCATTAGACCCGAAAAATATGATGTCTGGAAATAAAGTTGAATCTGGACGACAGCGGACTAATATAGCGGGAAACAAAGTGTGAGCACCCTTAATTATCTCATATTAAATGGGGTCAATCCTGTCAATGGATACCGATTATCCGAAATCCAATACCGATAATCCATTACTGCTACCATCCGACATAGCGGTAAACGGATATCCAATACCAATAAGCTAACGGATAACCCCTTCTTAACGTAACGGTAGTGGAACCGTGTATTTCTGTTAGGTTTAGTTCCGTTATCCGGTAGTGTGCGTACTGCACGTGAAAATTCTTATACCTAGGGTGTATTCGTCGAATGAATCTCATTCTTCACTTCAGTTTTATCGACACAACAGAGAGAGAAAAAAGAGAAAACTAGGGCTGAATCAATCATCGTCTTCTCTGCCTTAGAAATCATCGTCTTCTCGATAGAAATCATATGTGATTACTGATTAGAAACTAGGGTTTTCTTCTTCAATTTCCTTTGAGTTTAATTTCAATCTTCAAAACTCAATTTTCAATTTAGGGCATGGATTTAGAACCTGTTTTCTTGGATTTAAAAGTTGTTATGTGTTTTTAGCCTGTTTTGTGTTTGTCCTGTGACATACCGGATGGTAACGTAAAAATATCCATTATCCGGTAAGTGCAACGTAACGGTAACGTTTTTGAATTTCCTATTTCCGCCGGATATTAACGGATAACGGATATCCACTAACTTTTAATGGCAACGGCAGCGGCAGAGCCTATATCCGTTACTTTAGCATCCATTGACAGCCCTAAATAGGGTTGCATCCGTATAGGATGGTGGCGCATAAGAAAACAAGAGGGCGCATCGCCTCATTAGATATCCTCAGGGTAATACGTTAGCGCATTATTTTCTCAAATGGAAAGAATTGGGCGCCTGAGGAAGTTTGAGGCGTCCATAATGCGTGTTTTTCTTCTTTTTCCTCTCTTTCTTGTAAAGTCATCACATATATTATCTCATGTTGGTGTCTTGCAACAGTAGAAGAAACGTCAGATTGATGAGGGCAGAATCACAGGTTCAACAAGCCGTCCTTAACACATTAGTTCGCGGGTATACTCTGAAGTAATGCTAAACCCCAACGTGTGAAGATGTGTCCAGGATAAGACTGCCGATATAACTTGAGTTAGCATAACGCAAGTTACCCACTCTTGAACTCAGCAACAGGGATAGAAGTAAAACGCCGCACAAAAAAATAAGAAGAAGAAGAAAAGTAGACCTAGAGATAGTCGCTTCTTGTGTGTTTTGAAAACATAATTTCGAGTCATATACTTGCAAATCAACTTAGGTTTTGGTTTTTTTCAAAAACAAGTAAAACTCGTAAAAGGAATTTCCCACAAATAAAACTCTTAAAAAAATATTTTTGGAATTAATTTCCTAAAGAAAAATTCGCCAAAAATAAATACGAGTAGAAGAGGAACTTGGTGCATAGTATACGCGCATGGGTATGGGTCGAAACATGTATTTTTCGCCCCACCTGCTCCACCAACATTGTTTTACAACATATCCATGAGCACATGGTTATATAGTGGAGCACCTCTTTAGTTTTTCACAATGTGGGACTAAAGGTTCCATTTCATTCACTCAAAAATGAGTGAGTATCCTTAAACCCTTAGGTCATGAGATCAAACCACACCAAGACCAAAAATCCATTTATTAAATAACTCATTTTCTCGAGCATCTCAATCAAACCTTAGAAAAGAAGATCCAATATAACTGTATGCATATACTCTCTCATCAAAAGATTTTTTTCTTTTAATCTGACAAAATTATGTCAATCGAATAATCGAGTACAAGAAATGTTATTAACATGTTAGTGATCTTCTTTATGTGTTTGATGTTTGCATTAAAGAACAAAACCTATGGAGCACGAAGCTCGTTATTGGGTACATTTTGCATGATAAGTCAAATTTTACAAATCATAATTACCCTTTTGTGTGTTGGTTCATTTTTTTTTTATCATAATTTGACTTACAAGTGTTGTAATAAAGTATTCTTTTACCACAAAAACAATGTCTTACTTTTTCATGCTAGATCCGTAAAACTTTACTCTTTAGGCCAATAGCTAGACCAAAGAATGAGAAGTTAAAAGAGACCCATATATATGATTTGTAAAATGAACTATATCTCAATATGTTGCAAGAAATCATTAGTTGATAAACTTTTCTTCCTTGCCTAAATATACATCTTCTGAAACTCTATCGTGAGATATTTGCACCTGCAAAAGCAATTTAACAACCATAAATATTTCTCGACAGAAAGATAAGAACATGAAGCATGCACCATTGGAGGAAACTCACCTCTTTGTCCCAGTCGGCACGCCAAAACATAATTAAGAGAACGATTGTCTGAAGTCCCATCCCAATTTGTAGTCCAATCCAAAGTCCCTTCATTCGTTCCGATGAAGATCAACGTGAAAAGTATAATTAATTCTAGAATCTTAAATACTAAAATAAAAACATCCAATCTTGAAGATACAACACACAATATCAAGAGACAGTCTAAGGTAGAGCTTACCTCTAGACCCCAATCTAATTTCAATCCCATAAAGATGCCGACAGGCAACCCAATAAGATAGTAGCTTATGGAATTTACGTAGGCTACAGCAGCTTGCCAACCAGCTCCAATGGCCATACCTGTGAATTCAAATATATACATACGTGTTATAAGTGTTGGAATATTTTCAACGCCGCTAACTAAAGGGGGGCATCGCCCCCAGGCTCCTTTGCACTAGAGGGGTACAGCGATGCTAACTGGAACAATGTAGAATCAAATTCCAAGTCAACTTCTGGATGGATTTTTACATTAGGGGGTGCTGCTGTGTCTTGGAGTTCCAAGAAGCAGACTTGTATTTCTGATTCAACAATGTTGTCAGAATTGATAGCTTTAACTGATGCATGTAAGGAGGCAGATTGGCTTAGAAACCTACTTATGGAAATTCCTTTTTGGAAGAAGCCAACTCCGGCGGTCTTGATTAATTGTGATAATCAAGCTACAATCTATAATGTCTCTAATAAGACTTATAATGGAAAGTCTAGACATGCAAGTCTTAGACACTACATGGTTAGGCAACTACTCAAGAGGGGAGTAGTTACGGTTAACTTTATTGAATCAAAGAGGAATTTGGCAGACCCATTTACGAAAAGTCTACCAAGTTCAGTGGTTTCAATAAAAAGGAAAGAAATTGGACTAAGGTCTGTGAAGGAAGTTTGATCTCCCATAGCAGAAACCCAACCTATGTTTTGAAAAGGATAAACAAGGTTCAATGTGGTACCAACAAGTTATGGATGTGGATTATGGAGCACTAATATAAAAACTTCCCATTTCTTATTAGTGCTGGTTTCTGCAAGAAAATAGGATGGATGTAAATCCTTAATGAGTCTATGATTAGTAAAAGGTGTATCGCAGAAACACCTTCGAGACTTACCTATATGAGTATGGAAATAAGGCCGTTTCCTAAGAGAAGAAGACCGTTCTCTAAAGAAGACTCATGAACAAAGATATAAGCACATGGCCATTAACGTGCTTGGCTACAGAACACATGATTTTATGAAATCAATATGTGTGGAGACTCCGGTTTTATCATAAGGGGTACTTGGTTCAAGACTGGTTTCACCATAGAACCTCGATAAGGCTTTGAGTTTCTTACACTAAGTGAAGGTTCAAATCCAAAAAATACCTATCATTTATGTGTTGATTTCAACGATGATGCTTAGTCTCAATTGTGCTTGAACTACGTTGTCTTGATCCCACTCGGGTACGTAGGCAGTCACTTCGGTGATGCAGTCACTCTGATTTAAAAGTTTTAACTTTGTTTTATGGTTTTTGAAAATAGGGGGAGAATGTTGGAATATTTTCAACGCCGCTAACCAAAGGGGGGTCCTGGGGGGCATCGCCCCCAGGCTGTGGTCGACCTGGTGGGGGTCCAGGGGAGACCGCCCCTGGTGGGGGTTTCAAGGGGGCAACGCCCCCGGAAGAATTTTTTGAACTGAAGGTTTTATTTGGCCGATAAAAGCCTGTTCGAAAATTTCGAATCCAAAAGACACCATTGATGTCTGTTGATGAAGGAACCTGACGTTTCGTGAATAGAAACCTGTTGGCGAATAAAAAAAACCTATTCCCAACAGGTGCAAAACCCTTTATAAATAGCTTCTCCCAGTTTCGTTTAACATATAAGAAAAATCAATCTGTTTTCTCTATTTCAAAAAGCATCATCAGAAATCAGAAATCTTTTTGTGTGTTCTTGATTGAATCAAGGGGTACAAACCTTGAATTCAGTTTTCGTTGCAGGGCTTTCATTGTATCCTGAAGGCAATATTTCGCATACCTGTTGTAATCGCCAATTGTTATTGGGAGGGTAGAAATATTTGTCTAAAAGAAATTTATACGAGCCTTGAAAGTTTTGGAGTGCAACACTTTCTTCTCTGTGTCATTCATCCTTTGTGAAACCCATTTTTTTCCAACAATAAGAATTTCCCAGTTGTCTATTGCATATCCATGAACGAGTTCTCATCAAGTTGCTTCTGCATTTGGAATTACGAACCTGATAAAACGGGCAGGATGGCACAGAGTAAAATCGAGATGCATAAATACATGGCTAATGCACTAACTTCTTTCATAACAATCTTGTCATCTGTAAAGAGTTTTGGGAAGTCATATCTTGTTATCAAAAGTAGGGAAGCAAAAGCAGTCTGTGTGACTAGAGCAATTGAGACTGTAACCCAAACAGAGAATTTTGCAGCTGCTGCATTTCCCGCTCCCAATTCGTTCGAGACCCTTGCACTGAAAAGGATACAAAAGAAATGAGTAAACTATAAGCAGATAGGTATCAACTGAAAGTGTGAAACCATATTTATCAATAAGTTCAAACGAATACCTGATACTTTCAAGGGCCTATCCATGTGTACCTATACTTTCATCTAGTACAATATTCTTTGCCACTTCATTTCATACAGTGCACTTGCTATTATTATTATTATCAACCATTTGTCCATTGGTGTACATACCAAATAGCAGCAGCATCGACTTTAACTTCAGCATTTTTAAGTACTCCGGCAAATGCAAGCAAAACCATAACTGTCCAATACTCCAGCTGTAAAAAAAGTCCATATGGGTCAAAATAAATACGAACGGGCAACGGTGTGCTCGCCTTTGAAGCTACAACAATAAAGTTAGATGTGACGATCTAAGGCGCCGTATGAGATTTCCTCCGGAGCATTCAATCTGGAGGTGCCGATTTTGGCATAGTAAGGTGGGCTAGCAGCACTAAAAGTCTAGCACACTGTCCCCATTATTCCCTTCGTGGGATTTCAATCTTAAGAAAATCTATTGACACCACTAATTCTTAAAGTGTTGGTTTCATGTAGTCGAACGTTCCAACGACTAAGCTAAATTAACACTGCCAGATTATTAGATCGCGTCAACTAGAATACGCGCTATCATGGAATGTCATCACGTTTATCACTACCCTGATACCACCTTTTTCTTCTCATAATTTCTCATACTATTTTTTTTTTTTTTTACATTTCTAAGGAAAGTCGAGCATAATATACACTCAGTGCGTCCGGTAGGGATTACCGTGTAAACATGGATTTAAGGAAATGCATTTAACACGGTCCAGAGTAGACTCTTGATTTCTGGCATTGAGACTTGGGAACCATCTTGAAAAAAGTAAATGGTTCTAAACCCAAAAGGCCAAAAGAGTGTGTGCCAATTAATTAAATATTATAAACATTAAGCAAAAATTAGAGAGAGATTCATACTAACCAGAGCATGACAGCTGAAGCCAGAGATAACCAAAGAAAATCAAGCAATTCAGTCAAAGCCAACCATGAAAAACCACTCCATGAATCCTTGCAGCTTCCGGAGACAATATAAGCATATTGAAGAATGACAACCAAGACCCATGAAAAATTCAAAGAAGCCGCTGCTCCAACCAAACCCCATTTCATAACACAAAACCAACTTAATGGAATATGAATTACTAAAACTACAAATGATATCCAAGCTAAGGCTGTTACTTTACTTTGGGCTTGTAGAAATCGTTGCATAGGAAAATTCACTGCATACATGTACAATTGCGGTATCATCCAAACAGGGACGGAGCTGTGTACTGAACAGGGGTGGCGGCCACCTCCCCTAAAATATCGAAAATCTCCGGTAATCGTTGTTAAATCTGTTAGTTTTTGGAAAAAAAATCCATTGTCAGGCCCCCCTAAATATATTATAAATACTATAACGACTATTTAGAGATACTCTTTTAAGTTTGTTGATCTTTTTGCGAACACGTGGGGAATAGACTATTCGTCTGCACTTTTGAGTTTGACTTTTCTTAGCCTGGACACGTAATTGTGCTTGTTACATACGTGTTTCTTTATAGTTTATCTGTTTTAGTCTTTCGTCCTTACAGATTTGGGGATTCCGCATTGATTTTTTAATAAATTTATGTAGGAAAGAATATATTTTTTTAACTTTTTTAGTTAAATTTATACAGGAAAGAATATTGAGAGATGAGAAAAAAAGTGAACAAGAATACTAAAATAAAAACCTCTTACCTGTGAAATTTTTCATCTCTGTTGGATCGACAAGAAAGTGATTGTATTGATTCTATTGAAGGTATTTTTCTACTTTTTATCAATTTGCTAAAGTCTAAAATTATTGATCTGAATGCAAAATTTAATTTAACATCTAGGGTTGTTTGAATTTGGGTTTTAGATAATTGAATTGAATGTAAATTTCAATGTGGGCTAGATTTTGTTACATTTATAATTTAGGGTTGTTTGTATGTCTAGAATGTTTGTTTAGATTAGAATGATTTTTATTGGTTAATTACTTTCTGAAGCTTGGATTGCACTTCTCAATTTTTTTGAATTAGTCATTGAAGTCTGAATTGTACTTCTTAATTTCTTTTAGCACTGTACAAAAAAGTGAAGAACTAATCTAATTTATATAGGTACAAAGGAAATTGAGTTGTTGCACACAAATGGACGGGGATAAAGGTCATAGTGGACCTGAAAAGGCAAGAATCTATGCCTGTTCTTTAAATTGTTTTGCTTTGGTGTGAATTTCTATTTTGTTTATTTGTAAATGGCACATAGTTATTGTCATCTAACCAATGATTCCAATCAATTATATAATACAGTTGATCCACTATATATGTTGATGTAATACCGAACTTTTATCGTTTTGTAGTTAAAGAGAAAGGGTATTACACTGTTTCATTTTTTCAAGAAGAAATCTACCAATGATTCCGAAACTGCGTGCTCGCCATTTACAACTGGAAGTACTGGGGTTCCAAATGCTAACGACGAAGCAATAAACTCTCCGACAAGAAGTATAGAGATTCCATGTACTGAGGTTCCATGTACCGAGGTTCCAATTTCTCACAGCCAAGCGTCAAATTATCCAAGAAGAATTATCAGTATAATTATCAATACTATCAGCGGTTTTGGTTTGCAACGTGATCCAGGATTACGTCCTCAAATATGGGAATATAATGTTAACCAACGAGAAGAAATTAGACGAGAATATATTTCAGCCGGTCCATATCAACCTAAGCTTTCAACATACCCTCTATCCGGAGAACTAGGTAACCAACGTCCTTTCTTATATTCATGGTTTAGTTTATTTCCATCATGGTTAGAATACTCTCCTCGCAAGGACGCAACTTTTTTTCTACCTTGCTATCTATTTACTAAACCGTCAAACAATGCTTCAAAGAATGCTTTTACTGTAAATGGTTTCAGAAACTGGAAGAAAGTTAATGATGGAGATAGATGCACATTCTTAAAACATATGCGCAGCAAAATTCATGGGGACGCAGTGAAAGCATTAGAGGACTTGAAGAATCCTTCTCAACATATAGAAAGAGTAGTTGAGAGTTATACTTCACAACAAGTTGCTGAAAATAGGTTGAGACTAAGAACCTCGATTGATGCAGTTTTATGGCTTACATTTCAAGGTTATGCATTAAGAGGTCGAGATGAAAGTCAAGGATCATTGAACCGTGATAGTTTTCTTGAAATGATCAATATATTAGCTTCTTATAATAAAGATGTTGAAGCTGTATTAGATAAAGCTCCAAAAAATGCTACTTACACTTCTCCGCAGATTCAAAAAGAGATTCTACATGTCATTGCGGCAAAGGTCAAAAAAGAAATTCGTGAAGAGATCGGTGATAGAAAATTTTGTCTTATCGTTGATGAAGCTAGTGATGAATCCAAAAAAAAAGAGAAAATGGCAATAGTGCTTAGGTTTGTTGACAAGAACGGGTTGATACAAGAGCGATTTTTTGGACTTGTTCATGTTTCAGATACAACCGCATTGACCTTAAAACAAGAGATATATTCAGTTTTAACTGAAAATGGTCTAGATGTTCAAAATATTCGAGGACAAGGATATGATGGAGCAAGTAATATGCGAGGTGAGTGGCATGGTTTGCAAGCTTTGATTATGAAAGATTGTCCATATGCTTATTATATTCATTGTTTAGCACATAGATTACAATTGGCATTGGTTGCTGAAGCAAAGGAAGTTATACCGGTTGATCAATTTTTCATCAAATTAAATATGATTATTAATATTGTTGGTGCTTCTTCTAAGCGCAAGGATGAATTAATGATTGCTCAAGCTGCTAATATTAAATATATGATATCTATCGATGAAATTGAGACGGGAAGCGGTTTAAATTAGATAGGAAATTTACAGAGGCCTGCAGATACTCGGTGGAGTTCTCATTTTAGATCAGTTTCTAGCTTGATTGATATGTTTAGTTCAACTTGTCAAGTTTTGCTTAACGTTATTCAAGGTGGTACTAAAGCTTCACAGCGATCACTAGCGTATGGGGCTTATGAAAACATGACTACTTTTGATTTTGTGTTCATCTTGCATGTCATGAAGAAAACCATGGAGATCACCGACTTACTCTCCCAGGCTTTGCAATACCAATCTCAGGACATTGTAAATGCTATGTAACTTGTTTCGTCAACAAAAGCATTGCTTCAAAATTTGAGAGATGATGGGCTAGATGACTTAATCAGTGAGGTACGTGTATTTTGTGCTGCTAGAAATATAGATGTTCCTGATTTCAATTCTAATTATGTTCCATTAATAAGAGGAGTAGGAGCTCGTCATCATTCTAGTACTTTTACGATTATGGAACACTATCGTGTGGATATCTTTAATGCTGCTATAGATGCTCAGTTATCAGAACTGATTAGCAGGTTCAACGAAGAAACGATGGAATTACTTATCCTTAGTAGAGCTTTGGATCCTCGTGAAGGGAAAAAATCATTTAAAGTTGATGATATTTGCAGATTGGTCAATAAGTTTTATCCAAAGGATTTCACGGAACAAGAGAAATTACACTTGAAGATACAACTTCGCCATTATGAGCATAATGTTGTCTCTTCTGAAGAGTTTAAGAAATTGAGGAATATATCTAGTTTGTGTGAATGGTTGGCGAAGAATGGAAAATCGACTACATATTCTCTTATACATAGAGTGATAGAACTTGTGCTTACCCTACCAGTTTCTACTGCAACAGAAGAGCGGGTTTTTTCAGCAATGAAGATTATCAAAACTAGACTTCGTAGTAAAATGGGTGATGAATTCCTTGGAGACTCTTTGATTGTGCTTATCGAAAAAGAAATTGCTAAGAAGTTTAGCATTGATTCAATGATTGATGATTTTCGAGATTTAAAAGAACGTCGAGTAATGTTTTGATAATTATCAAGTTAAATAGTTTTGGTTTGATAAAAAAATTTAATAGTTTGTGTAAAAAAATTTAATAGTTTGTGTAAAAAAAATTTAGCTTCGCCCCCCTTATTTGAAAATCCTGGCTCCGTCCCAGCATCCAAATGGAATATGTACCAGCTAATTCTGCAATCTCTTTTTTCTGACCAAAATTAATAGAATTTGTGTTGCAAATACCGAGATTAGTGTTAATGGCAAAGCTGTTCCAAGCAGAATGACCCATGATCTTTGTAAATATATCCCTAGCAGTGTTAGTTTTCCTGCTCCATATGCTTGTTCGCATAATGTTTCTAATGCACTTCCCATACCCATCTGGGAGAAGAAAGAAAAAACCAGTCAGAGAGGAAGAGATAGGAGAGAAAGATAGATAATAGAGAGATAGATATGGAGAGTACCATGATGCCATAGGTGAGACCAGAAATGACCAGGTTCTGGAGACCAAAAGCAGCAAGTTCAAGAGTACCAACATGACCAACCCATGTTTGAGTAGTGAAAGCAAGAGAGAACTGAAATATTGCACTTAAAATGGATGGTCCTGCTATGTACCATATCATCTTGTTTTCTTCCCAAACTTTTCGAGAGAAGGATACTTGATCATGATTATCATTTTTGTTTGTCAACAGAGGAACTGAATAGTTGTTTGAAGCTAAATCCTCATCCATGGCAGAAATATCAATCTCTCTGTTGGGATACCGACATCACTATTATCTTTCCTTATTGCTATAGGTTATTACTTTCCTAGTTTAATTTTATTCCTTAAAGATTGTTGTTGCTTTTCTTTAGTATTCTTATTTTTAGAAGTCAGTAACACTATATATACTCATCTCTAGAGTTGTGTAAGACATTCAATCCAGATTAATCAGTTATGTTTCTTTAAAATTGGTGGCTAATCCCCAACTCAAAGGATTTTTATCATTAGGGTTTTATTAATTGGTGCTGAATCCTATCATCTGGTATCAGAGCGAGGTTTGGTTTTCACCTTCAAAAAAAAAAAATTCTTTATTTCCAAACAATGACAGTTCAAGATTTGAGTAACCATGTTATAGGGTTAACTGACAAACTTGAAAAAGTAATTGAAGACATGAAACAAGATCGTATAACCTCAGATACAAAACTAGAAACCCTCTTCACAAAGCTTACAACCAGTATCAATGGTCTTGCAACTATTTTTAGTGAATCAGGAAAATTTTCTGGTAATGGTCACGCACACAGTAAGGGTCCCTTAATTCAAGATGGTTCTTCTGGTTCTGGTTTCACGATTCGTGCAGGCA
This sequence comes from Papaver somniferum, assembly GCF_003573695.1. Classification (NCBI taxonomy): domain Eukaryota; kingdom Viridiplantae; phylum Streptophyta; class Magnoliopsida; order Ranunculales; family Papaveraceae; genus Papaver; species Papaver somniferum. The sequence goes on from NW_020628818.1 coordinate 2,073,752, forward strand.
CAATAAATTTTAAGTTTCCTGTGTTTGACGGAGATGATGCTGAAGGATGGATTTTTCAGGCTGAACAATACTACACTCTTCATGATGTACCTGATGCTCAAAGGATACCATTAGATGTTGTTCACTTCAAAGGAGATGCAAATTCATGGTACCGTTGGATCAAAGACACTCTTGTAGCACCAACATGGGAACAATTCTCTTCTAAACTTCGTTCTAGATTTGGATCTCGAAAGCATATTGATCCCTGCAGCTCTTTATCTAAATTATCACAACAAGGTACCGTCCGTGAACTCATTACTGAATTTGAAAAGCTACTAAATTTTGTGCATGGTATCCCCGAGGAACATTTGGTTAGTATTTTTATCTCTGCACTTCGCCTTGATATTGGTACCGGTGTTCGTTTATTTTTACCCAAGACCCTTTCCGAGGCATTCGACATAGCTTTAAGACAAGAGGATGCTATTACTGCTACTAAAGCTTTTTCTGCATCAAAACCTTGGATTCGTTCTGTTCAACCCAAGGCATTAGGAACTATAAATTCTCCAAATTCTCAGAAGAATGGTTTACCTCCAGGAGTTAAACGTTTATCATGGATGGAACAAAAGGAACGACGTGAGAAAGGCCTTTGTTTTAACTACGATAAACTGTATAAACCTGGACGTCTTTGTGAGCAGTCTCGTTTGTTATTTTTGGAAGGTGCAGCTGGTGTTACTATTACCGAGCTTGATTGTATTGGTGGTGATGATAAGGAAATCACAGCTGAACAAGATAAGGAGATTGAAACAACTCCTGGAATTTCACTTCATGCTCTTATGGGCTCTCCGTTTCCAAATACAACGCGTATTACGGGTCATATAAAAGGGAAACCAATCACTGTTTTAATTGACTCAGGTTCCACTCATAATTTTCTGCACCCTACAATCGCCAAGCAATGTGGCTATTCTATTCAATCTAATGATGCAGTTATGCGCGTAATGATAGGGGATGGTGGATTTCTTCAAACTAGTGGTTCATGTGATAATGTGTCAATTAAGCTACAGAACTATAGTTTCTCTACTGAATTTTTTCTGTTAGCAATTAGTGGCTGCGACGCCGTCTTAGGTGTTCAGTGGTTACAAACTTTAGGAGCTATAAGTTGGGATTTTAACAAATTACACATGAAATTTTGTGTATCAGGAACTGAATTTATCTTGGTTGGTGACAATTCCCCAACAGTTATGCTTCTAGATCACACTCCTATGCAGCGTCTGATACATCGAGAACAACAAGGCATTTTGTTGCAGCTATCATCTTTACCTCCAGACATGGAATCTTCGACTCTTTCTCAGGTACCTTCTGAAATTACAGAATTAATTTTCCGTTTTTCAGATGTGTTTGGTTCTCCCACATATCTTCCACCTACACGCTCTCATGACCATCGCATTCCTCTAATTCCAAATTCTGCTCCGGTAAATGTCAGACCCTATAGATACCCTCATTTCCAAAAGGAGGAAATTGAAAAGATTGTTTCAGAATTAAAAAATGCAGGCTTCATACGTCCTAGCACCAGCCCTTATTCTTCACCGGTATTACTAGTACGGAAGAAAGACGGCTCGTGGCGTATGTGCGTTGATTATCGAGCACTAAACAAAATCACTGTGAAGGATAGATTTCCCATTCCTATGGTGGACAAATTACTTGATGAGTTGCATGGTAAGCAAGTTTTCTCCAAGGTAGATATGCGTTATGGGTTTCATCAACTTCGTGTCTACGATCCAGATATTCATAAAACGGCATTTCGCACACATGATGGCCATTACGAATTTTTGGTAATGCCTTACGGTCTCTCTAATGCTCCAGCAACTTTTCAAAGTTTGATGAATGATATTTTCAGGCCATATCTTTGTAAGTTTGTTCTAGTTTTCTTTGACGATATATTGGTGTACAGTAATTCCATGGCCGAACATATTAAGCATTTGGAACTTGTTTTTGAGACATTACGTTCTAACAAGTTGTTTTTGAAGGAGTCTAAGTGTGATTTTGCTAAATCATCCATAGGCTATCTTGGTCATATGGTATCTGCTGATGGAGTATCTGTTGAGAATGACGAAATTGCTAGCATCGTCAACTGGCCTACTCCGTCCTCTATTAAGGATCTTAGGGGTTTTTTGGGTTTGGCAGGTTACTATCGAAATTTTGTCAAGGATTACGGGAAAATAAGTGCTCCATTAACTCAGTTATTGAAGCGTAATGCTTTTTCATGGTCATAATTAGCTACAAAAGCATTCAAACAACTACAGTCTTCCTTAACAACTACACCAGTATTGGCACTTCCGGATTTTACAAAAGAATTTACCTTAGAGTGTGATGCTTCTGGTAATGGGTTAGGAGCTATTTTAATGCAATCTGGCAGGCCTATTGCTTTTTACAGCAAGCCGTTATCAGGTAAAAATTTAAATCTTTCGGTTTATGATAAGGAAATGCTTGCTATAGTCTCTGCGGTTCAAAAATGGCGACCTTACTTGCTCGGTCGACATTTCAAAATTTATACAGACCATCGTAGTCTTAAGTACTTCCTAGACCAAAGATTATCTTCAATTGAGCAACAAAAATGGTTGTCCAAACTTTTGGGATACGATTATGAGATTATTTATCGATGTGGTGCTGCAAATAAGGCTGCAGATGCCTTATCCCGTGTTTCTGATGCTCATCTTCTGGCGATCACTGCCCCTATATTTTCTGGCATAAATGATATTATTCGAGAATGTCATCATGACAATGAATTTAGTTTTCTTATAGAAGAGTTACGTCGCAACCCAAATTATAAACCACCGTATTCTTATATTGACGGTATTCTCCGTTATAAGGGACGTGTTGTGGTGGTTTCTACTTCTACATGGTGTACTAAACTTCTTCATGAATTTCATGCAACACCTCTTGGTGGACACTCTGATTTTCTCCGTACCTACAAGCGCCTTCAAAGAAATTTTTACTGGAAGGGAATGAAACGTTCGATAAAAACTTACATTGCTCAATGCGACATTTGTCAGCGTAATAAATCCGAGGCTATTGCTCCTCCAGGATTTCTTCAGCCTTTACCTATTCCAGAAGATGTATGGATGGATATTTCAATGGATTTTATTGACGGATTGCCAACATCTAATCGTAAAACCTCTATACTTGTCGTAGTGGATCGCTTATCCAAATATGCTCATTTCATTGCGTTGTCTCATCCGTATACCGCTGCTACTATTGCTGATATCTTTATTCGTGATGTTGTACGTCTCCACGGCATGCCACGGACAATAGTGAGTGACCGTGATCCCAGATTTTTGAGTAATTTTTGGGGTGCCTATTTCTCTTTACAAGACACTCAATTGTGTAAAAGTTATGCGTATCATCCTCAAACGGATGGACAAACAGAGGTTACCAACATAACTTTAGAGAGCTACCTGCGTTGTTTTGCTGGAACAAAACCTCATGAATGGTCTAAATGGTTGCCATGGGCAGAATGGTGGTATAACACGACTTATCACTCAGCAATAAGAATGACTCCTTTTGAAGCTGTTTACAGTCGTCCTCCTCCTACGATTTCAACCTACCTTCCAGGTTCTACACTGGTTAATGCAGTTGATATTAGCTTAAGAGCTAGGGACCGCACTCTACAAATCCTGAAGACCCATTTAAGGGATACACAAGCTAGAATGAAAACTGACGCTGATGCTCATCGTACAGATCGAAGTTTTGCAGTAAATGATTGGGTTTATCTTCGGTTACAACCATATCGTCAGGCCACTGTAGCTTCCCAATCATTTTCAAAGCTTTCGCCACGATTTTATGGTCCTTTTCGCATCCTTGAAAAGATTGGACCGGTTGCTTATAAGCTGGAATTGCCATCTAGTAGTCGTATTCACCCTGTTTTTCATGTTTCTGCCTTGAAATTGAAAATAGGTTCTACTATTGTTGTTGATGCTAGTCTGCCAACTAATGCTGATAATTTCCAATGGGAACCAGAGGCAATTATAGATCGTAAGATTTTTATTAAGAACAACCATGCAGGAACTCGTTGGCTTATCAAGTGGAAAGATCATTCAAAGGAAGAAGCTACTTGGGAGGATGCAGATGATCTCCTTATTCGTTTTCCAGAGTTTGCAGCTTGAGGACAAGCCGTGTTTGAAGGGGGATGGGATGTTGGGATACCGAAATCACTATTATCTTTCCTTATTGTTATAGGTTATTACTTTCCTAGTTTAATTTTATTCCTTAAAGATTGTTGTTGCTTTTCTTTAGTGTTCTTATTTTTAGAAGTCAGTAACACTATATATACTCATCTCTAGACTTGTGTAAGACATTCAATCCAAATTAATCAGTTACGTTTCTTTAAAATTGGTGGCTAATCCCCAACTCAAAGGATTTTTATCATTAGGGTTCTATTAATTGGTGCTGAATCCTATCACTCTCCCCTGAGGTTACCAAGTTTGTACTATTTATTTGAGAACCTACCTCGTTGAGAAAATAAGAGGGAGAGAAGCGTGCGCGTTCCTGGTCCAGCAGCTAGATTTATAACCTCAGCAAACTCCAAATACCTGTTATGTCCCTCCTTCCTTATTATTCTACCAGTTTACAGAAGTGGTGGATTCTGCTGGATCATATATTCATAGAGGCGTGCGCGTCAAACTCAGAGAGCAAAGTTTTTTCCTCTTTCAAGATTGGTTTTAATTTTAAATATGCGTAGTTGAACTACGTAGCACGTACTACGTGAATTCAGCTATGTCAACAAAAACATTTATGACCATGTGTTCCGCTTCACAGTGTATCTGTGTTCTTTCAAGGAAGTTAACACCCATCCCTAGGGGATCTTGGGCTGATTGTCCCCATCGAGATCTTGCATCAAAAATATTCTTTCTTTCTAGTATTTTTTTAATTTTTTCAGAACAAATAAATTTATTATAGGTACTTGCTCATATTAATTCCTCTTCAAGATCGTACTTGGTAAATAATATCCAATGCCGCACATCCAATTCAATGGAGCATTTTCATGTGATATCTTGGTTGATCACCATGTGCATGCTTCAGTGACAGCCCTTGTGGAATGGTATTCCATCGTTAATTGTCTGTGATGTTGGGACTTGGGAGAAAATAAGGCTTATGTTTCAGTTGACTCATATAAGCTGAAGGACATATTATAAGAATTTGGAGATTAACTGTTGCTCAACGGTTATAAAGCTGTAGAGCTGAAATTATGTTAAGCCTGCGCCCTCCTTTTCCAACTCATTACTAATTGTTTGTTCGTTCATTTTTTTTGCAATAGAGAAAAAGAAAATTTTGTCTAAATCATTTGTATTTCATCTAAATTGTCTTAATCATGTGTCATTGTATAATTCACCGCAAAAGTATGCAAGACTTGTTGACAGACTCAATTTCATTATACAGTGGACCATTATTCTTGATCAAATTATTGCTTGCTAACGTGATATAAAGAACAAGTAGAAAGAGGCCTTTTCTTTTTCTTTTCTTTTTTCACAAAGACAAAGAAGCCCTTAATCCTCTCATGCTAATCGTCCCTTCCGAGACATCCAATAAAAATCTCTCATGCAAATATGCCCTCTTAACTCAATATTTGTTTGTTTGCATGAAAGGAATAATAACACTGTCTAAATCATTTTTATTTCATCTAAACTGTCTGAATCATCTGTCGGCATTGTATGTGAACACAAATCTAATGCAGTTTTATATGAAATTAAAAGACTTTGCATACCAACCACACCAAGTCGTTGCTTTTTCTGCATTGCCATGAATAATGGTTCACTGCCACATGACTTGCTGAAAGACTTTTGTCTGGCTCGTTTTTGTTGATTGGGTAAAACGTGGGAAGAAGGAACTAGTCCTAATTACAGAAAGTACTCCCAAGATGTAGAAAGGTTTATGGAGAATAATGGTGGATTAATTTATGGAGAATAATGGAGAGGTTTGGGATTTACCGATTCATCTTTGGAACACTACTGGTTTTGCTAGGATTGGTAGTCTAGTAGGAACACCAATTATGACTGATACCCCTACTGCAATGAAGTCTAGTATGTCTTATGCTAGAGTATGTGTGGAAATTGATTCTACTTGCACCTTTCCTTCTGAGCTTCCATATCAAATTGATGATAAAAAGTATAAGGTTAGGGATGAATTCCCATGGAAACCTCCTCTATGATCTCATTGTAAGAGCTTTGGACACTCTAGTGCTAAGTGCGGATTCCATCAAGCACTCAAGTACAAACAAAAGTGGGTTGTTAAGGTAGACAATGCTATAACAACGGCAGGGGAGATCCGTAGAATTGATTCAACAGAGACAACAGAGACATTAGGAAGTGAAGAACTTGGTACGGATGGAACAAATATGGATCAAGAGCCAGGCATGGAGCAAGGGGCTCTTGTAGAGAATGATTCGGGAGACTCAAGAGCCTACACCGCTTTTGAACCCATACGGTATTCTTGATTCTGAAATTCCTTCTGTAAACTTAAGTGAAGATGAACATGGGATGGAATTAAGAAATCTCTTTGAAGCAAGAGAAGACATTATTGAAGACTCCGATGCTAGAGAAAAACCCCTTACAGTTATTGAAAAAATTTCTGGTTTGTTAGGAGATACTAGTGGAAAAGAGACAAACATCTTTTGTCGGCTCAATGATAAATATCAGAAATGTTGGAAGGATAGGGAACTTGAAAAGCTAGGATGGAAGGACGAACCAAACAATGACAAGTTTGGAAGAAGTCATAGGAAGTCGGCAAAGAAGAAATGATTAGATGCTTGTTAGCCGGTGGGAGGAGGTGTTTAGCTTTCATGCTTATTTTGGTCATTTTTGTTGGCTGGTGTTTTGGTCTGAATTTGACCTTGTAGCACTGTAATGTGCTTCTCTTTTGCTTGTTTTTTCTTTTCTTTTTTCGCTGTATTGGACTCCTTTTTCTAATACATTTAACCTTTCTTCTAAAGAAAAATTATGTCCTCTAAACATACTTTCTTTCCCTTTTTGTAATAATTCTCCTTTATTCTCTTATTGATAAGTACCCATAGGATTAGTATATTACTAAACTACCATTTCTCTCTTCTTCAAATTATTAACAAACCCTAAGAGATTTTCTTTAAAAGATTCAAGTTGCAGTGGATTTGGGAATGGCGTAGAAAAAAAGGAAATTCACTACAAAAAAGACTTTGGGTATGATTCATTTTGCTATTTGGTGGACGGTTTGGAATGAACGGAACAAAAGACATTTTCAAGGCATCTACAAGAACTCGGATTTATTACTACGAGAAGTGAAGATTCTGCTTTATAATTGGTCGTTAGGTACTAAATTTTTTGAGAACGCTTCTCTCAATATGGTTCTGTACAGTTGGGATGGTGTCTTAGATTCGTAGTAGTTACTCTGTAGCAATCTGTGTTTCTTTAGTCTTCTGATTTTGATCCAGTCTTTGACTGAGCTGTAGCTACTCTGTAGCAACTTGTGTATTTCTGCAGTTTTACCACTGTTTGTGGTAACTCTATCTTTTTTGTATATACTGAGTCAACAAGAAAAAAAAGTATTTCTTTATTTCTTGGTCCAAACCAATTAGTTTGATATCCTCTTTCATGGGCTAGGAATTTCCCTACCTTGTTGGATTAGGCCTAGTCCCCTTGTCTCTTTATCTAAAAGAAATAGGGTTGGTTATTTTCATGTATCAACATTAGTCCCCTGACTGTTTGACTGTTCAAAGACCATGTCAACAATCACATGTTAATATGACAACTTGATGGTTGCGGTTAGCGGATTTGGGGGTTTAAACCCACGACTCTTAGAATGCTACAGTTACTAACTTATCCAGTAACTGCTCTTTATTTACCCTCCTATAAATAGAGGGGACCTCTCCCTTCATTCTTCATCCATCTTACTGCGACTCTTCTCTTTCTTATCCATTCATATCACTCGCCATGGCTAATGAATCGCCTGATCATTATTTACTCCCTAGATCGGGACCTTATATACTCGATGAGATAAGGAACAGTCGTCGACTTAAATATCTCTTGCGGCCGCCTGTGGCGGAGGATGGTTCGACTCTATTCCCAACGGATGATAACTGGATTCACGTATGCTAAATCCTCACTCGTTTCCTTCCTCTTCATCTGAGAGTTGGCTTATTTACCCACAAGCAGACGTGCGTCCAATAGCCACTCCATAGGAGATGGCTCGCTTAGCAGTTCATAGGGGAGATTACACTTTTTCTTCGATAAATCTTCGTTCGTCCGCCTAATTCCCTGCCGTCTGGGATCCATGGGTACATTATATTATCTCCAACCCCGACCATAAAAGGAATCTTGAATCTCTAGGCATAGAGGCCGTCATTAATGATTCGAAGTTTAGGTATGTTTGGCGGGACCATGATATCTTGGGTTGATTGTGTGCGCGCTGGGGAATCAATCCTCATATGTTTTTGTTCTCTTGGGGTGAGGCGACTCCTATCTTGGAAGATGTAGTTACGCTTACTAGGTTACCCGTCCATGGTAAAGCAAGTTTCGATGGGTGCTGCACTTTTAAATCTTTGAATCTGAGTGATAATACCCTTCGCGACCACTTGATTTTGTCCAAGATGAATTCCATAACGTTTCATGTTCCTGGTGAAACCAAAGCTGAAGCTCCGGACGAAGAGGAGGATTTATGAGGTAAAAGGAAAGGCAAAGACCCTGCGACTGCTGCGTCTAGCCCTTCGGACAACGTCTCGTCTTCTCCCAAGCTTATGTCGTCCGCCATCAAAGCTCATTCAAGGTCAGTTGTTGCTGAGGAATCTAACGATGCGAAAGAAGTGAAAAGTAACCATAAATCCAAGTCCGGACAACGTCGCGCTTCTTATGCTTGCTGGATAAAGTATTGGGCTCCATTACTTTTCGGTGAGCGAGCTGGCATACCTCCTCGCGAAGGGGAAACAGATCGAGCAGAACTAGCGGCTTTAATTCTCTTTTGGTTATACCACGATATGTTTGAGCACAGTCCCAGGGACACTATCAAGAACGAACTCATCCCTATGGAAGTGTTAATGTCTCGCGGCGTGTCATTTCTGCTTGCTCCCATGTTTCTGGGTGTCTTGTATCATCACTTGGATTTACTGGCGCGCGACATTCGCCGCGTGGATGGGTCCCATGAGGTAGAAACTTTCTTGCATGCTAACTTTCTCCAAGCGTGATCTTGGGAGCGTTTTCCTTTGTACATGCATCCTCAGGCGGATGGTACCAAGCTATTAACAAAAGTACCTCAGTCTCATCCTAGGATGGCTCTTTATCACAAAAAGGGTTTTCTTGCTAAAACCAAGCTCAAATATTACATGTACAAGGGTGGTGAGTTCAACCCTATATCCTACCAGGATGGTCGCACTGGTCCTCTACATTATAATTTTGTTATCGAGTTCCAGTGACGAATGTCCTCTGTGGATGTGCCTTCATCTGATGATTTTGATATTATCATTTCTACCTTGCCGAGTTACCTCCCTGGGTTTCATGGCGGAAAGTTTACATCCGAGGCGTACAATATTGTTCGTGTTTCTCTTCAACTTGGTTTCGATCAGGGAGTCCCTTATAATCATATCATTCCTTCTTTATCTGATGATTTGGAGATCCGAAAAAGTTTCAATCGTTTTGTCTTTAAGGAGGGCCTTCTAGTGAGTGATCGAAAATGTGACTTTAAATTCTTCCAACCCTTATCACATCGAAAAGTAGGTGTTACTAACGAGTGGCGTGTGCACCATGATGGTGTTAATAGGAATGTGTTAAACCTTCTTGTCGAGGATCCATACGCTCCTCCGGCTCTGACTAGAGAAGATTTCAAGGAGCTGCATGCGTCGGGTCGTGTGAAACTAAATAATGAAATTTCCAAATGATATAAGCTTTCTTCGAGTAACAAGGGTCGTTCTCTTCAGCCGCTCGTCACCAGCTGGGATCCTCTTCCGGGTGAGGATTCTCTTCAAGAGGATAATAAAGGCGGCTCTTTACCTCCTTTGTCTGATTCTAAGAAGAGAAGCCGTCGTCCGAAGGTGAAACCATTGGAGATCCCTCTTGTCAAGTCCCCGCCTGCCAAGGTATTCTCTCTTCCTTATCCTCTTTTGTTTCTTGTCAAATTTTTGCCTTAGTTTATATTATATTTGTTTGTGTCATGTTCTTTTAGAGCTCTCCTCCTATTGGGTGGAAGCCTAGAGGACTTTTTATTAAAGAATATATTAATCTACCCCATCACGAGTGGAGGGCTGATCGGCTAGTTAAAAAAATAAAACGAGACGCTGGTGTGCTACCTATTCCGCGGTTTCCTTCCACTCGCTCTGCTAATACTTCCCCTGCGTTTTCTCCGTAGGCTCCAAAAATGGGGTCTCCCTTTTCTAGTTCGTTTATTGAACACGTTGAACGTCAGCTGGGCCGTTCAGTCAGTAAAACTCGTTCTGAAGTGATTTCTCCTCATATGAATTTAAACTCTACCCGTCCTCTAGTTGTGAAGACGATTCTGGATCCTAATCATCCTCTTCACACTCCTTCTGATATGCTAGGCGCGATGAGCGGGTCTGAACCTGACCACTCTGTTCATGATTATTCTCAGGACGACAGTGAGGCTAAAGGTGATGCTAAGAATCAGAGTTCTTCTTCTTACAAATATCGTGAGTATTTTTTGCTACCTTTCGTTAAGGTTGTTGAATTTTGATATTGACACGTGCATGTTAACATATTTTGTTGTATTTATTAAATGCACTTTGTAATCTATTTATACGTCCCCATTCCTTATGCTTTCTGATATGTTATTCTACTTCCTCTTCTCATTCTTTCTTTCGTTTCTTATTAGGTCATCCGGAGCCAACTGTGTAGATATCTTCTTCATCTTCACATCGGTCGGTGATGTAGTTTTTTAAGTGGTAAATAAAGTTTGTTCAACTCGGACTTGTGTAGACTCAATTTCAGACTTAATAATAGAAAACAATAAAAATAAAGAAAATATATACACAAGGTTTGTCACAATGTCAAGAGATTACTGAGACTCAGGATTCCACCAAACCTCATACCATGTGGTTCAAAAATCAATTCTTAGACAATTATAGCTCTTGTTTATTGACTCTAATTCTTTGCCAGGGTAGATTTTAAAAAGATTAACTGTAAATCACTAGCATGATGCATCAAAAGCACTTAGACCAAGCATACATCATCATACGACTTCACAACTAATTAAGAAAAATCATAAAATGATTAAATTAATGCAAAAAGTCATAAAAAGAATTAAATATAATTACCACACATATGAAATATGGCTTCCTCCGTCATCCCAGTGTTGGGGTTTAGCTCCTCATATTAATCATGATCTCAAAATATGTGTTTGTTGCTCAAAAGTTGATTAAATGAGTGAAAAGTAATAACACAGACTGTTTGCAATAGTGTATTGGTGTTGCAAAACAGCTGTTACAATGGAACTGTTACAGAAAAACTGTTGCATTGTCGCTGATTTTAAGATCCTAGAATAAGACTGCCCTGAACAGCTTAATGTTCTTCAGCTGTTAAACAATGACACTTTTCTGCGACTGTCTACCGAGCGTCAATGTTCTTCAGCTGTTCTTCTTCTTCAACAGCAGCAACAGCAGAAACAGAGTTTGGTAAAGCTCTGATTTCTTCTTCTCTGGCTCTCCTTAGGTTCCCAAACTCTCGACACCTCTTCTATATGGCCCAAGACATCTATTTATATCAAAAATACCGATTAAATCTCTCCCAAATCTTCCGAAATCTCTTTCCTTCTCTTCACGGCCAAGTTGCGACAATTTCTTGTTTTAGGATTTCTACGCGTTTCTGAGCTTTCCTTTTTATTCTAAACTCTTCCTTAGATAGATACAAATCTTTGGGAAGGTGTACAGCGTTTGAATCACTCTAAAATTCCCTAAAACAGGTCACACACGTGACTTTCCATATTTTCTTGTTGTGAGAAAAATCCGCCGTTTGAGCCCATTCTGATCGATTTAAACACCCATTTCATATTCCTAGACCCATAAGGAGTCTATACTATGAAAATTAGAGGTTTAATCGACCTCAAACTCCTTCAAATCACGATTGCCAAAACTGCTCTTTAACTGCATTTTTTTTCCCGCCAAAATCCTTTTTTTTTAATGATGAAGATGGTTGCCCCTTATCCAGAGTAGAGGTGCGATTAGCAACTGCCGGGAAATGGGATGCCCCTTAGTAATTAGGTTACCCCTTATCCAAAGTGAGAGTCCGAATAGCAAATGTCCTCCGGTGCTTTTTGAGCCAATTTTTTCCAAAAATGTTTATTAGCCAAAAATACCTACAAATAAATAAAACACCATAATAAGTACAAAAATGAGCCCTAACAATATATAGAATCGAGACAAATCGGACACAAAAATGTGTCTATCAAATACCCCCAAACCTATTATTTGCTAGTCCTCGAGCAAAAATAAAATATAAATAAAATCCTAACTCACTCTCGCAGGCATCGTCGATTGCATTTAGCGTATGCAATAAGCCTTAAAACCCCTAGGTGTCCCTAGTGGCAGAGTGTTGTCTCTGGAGGGCTTACCAGAGGTATACCCACAAAACCTTTTTACTCCAGACCCTAGCTATCTACACAGAACCTTGGAAGGCACTAAAGAATCTCCTTGGTTGGCATACTTATTGACTACAAGAGGAAGTACCTTGATGCGAAATTCCAATTGTTGTACACGAGTTTGCACTCAAGCATACTAAAATTCATATGAAGTGACAGAGCTCTACTCAGATAGTCGCACTATGGACATCAATATCCGGAGTCAAAACTAATCACATGGATAGATCAAGAAGATGGATATAGAAAAACATAGATGGTTTTGATGTTTACTAGGTGAACGGTGTTTCTCATATCTGTCTGAAGGCCTCCGCCAAAATGAACCTATCCTAATGAACTGAGATACTAGTCTGACTAATATCAACACACTGGCATATACAAGGGAACCAGTGATTGATAATCCTAACTCTAGGTCAACACAACTGGCATATACAAGAGTTCCAGTGGTCGACTTTATTGAATTTATTCCAGTTGGTCTGATGGTATGGTCTGGTCTTTTCTTTTTTTTTGTATCTCAATCACTCTAATTCACCCTAGCATTGGTAACAACTTGAATCGTGAGCCCCACCTAATCACTTAGAGAAACATAGTTTAAAAACAAAACACAATAAAAACAGAAGTGAAAAGGACTCAACAACATATGGTGCAACTATCATGTTATTTCTAACACCTGAGCTCTGTGCTTTTATGAATAGACTCTTTAGATGTTGTCATCTAGTCAGATTGGTTCCTCAACTCCTACAACCAAAATGCTTCCATCCACTTAGATTGGTTAGTGCCATCTTTAATAAGCATAAATTTCTAGGCTTTGGAGTTTAATTGTGCAACTAAAAAGTTTCTCCTATACCCCCAAACTTAAATCTAACATTGTCCTCAATGTTCTAAAGATCAAATTAAAAGCATGAACAAGGAGAAACTGTTACCATTTGAAGCAAAAGAGATAAGGAAAGATATTACCGTGTTGCATGAGAATGGGTTACCTCCCAAGAAGTGTTAAGTTTAATGTCTTCAGCCAGAATAAGAAAGGATTAGTCACCTTATAAAATCATAAAGTAATATCCGAAATATCTGTGGGTTATCAAAACCAAATAGAGCTATCACAAGTAAAAGGAATCTACAACATGCCAAGAAAATGAACAAATAAAGCACACCCTTGTCTAGTTTCCTGTTTAAGACAGCTACATCTAGTTGTGGTTCAGGTTCAGGATCTGTAACTGGATCCAAATAAAATATTTTCATGGGTTGCATTTCCTCATAGGTTAGATCCAAATGTTCAGGTTCTAGAGTCTACAAAAACTCAAATAAAAACTTAGAAGCACATAATAATAACCTGAATAATTGAGGATCCTCTAAGTCAATCAGATTTGACTTACACAGCTGACCACAATGAGAGTGGTGATCTTCCTTAAACAATTATGTCGACTCTACTCTCCTAAAGTAATTAGGTTTAGTATCAAAACTTAATATTCGACACATTTGAAAATCAAACATTCCCACATTTGGAAGAAAAATATTTGGTGGGAAAACAAAGTCAATCTGGGTATCATAGCCTGGGTAAACCATATCAACCAGAGGATGGGTTTCTAATAACTGGAATTTCTTGTGGACATCACTAGGTTCAGAAAAACGTGTATGAAGATACTCTTGTAAAATGGTTGAGGCACATATGTCAAGTCCCAAGTGAGGGATCTCTGTAAGAGCTAAAGGTAAGGCACAAGGACAATGATAATCACCCCCAAACTTAGAGTTTTGGATGTCTCTAGATAGACTATCTACAATTTCCCTAATTTCTAGATCATCAGAATCCTGAAAATGGTCAATTTCTTCGTGTAGATTATACTCAGGTGATGCATCCTCACTCATATTTGAAATTTGTACGAGTTCATCTTCTTCGTCTAAGACTAATGTTTCTAAGTCTTGGGACTCTAAAACAGTATTCTCAGAATAAACTCGTTCCTCTAAACCATTAACGACTTCGTAAACAGGAAATACTACATCGTCTAAAACGGGGGTATTTCTAGTCAAATCCTCGTCCTTTTGAATAGGTGAATAATTATTAAAATTATTTGGATTTGAACTAGAAATAATATTATTATTAAGCTCAGTTGGAGTAGCAAATTCCTGATCACTATGCCTATTTATTACAAATTCTTCATCAACACTATCCTCATCATAATCATTATAATAACATGAAAATGGTTGAACCTCATCTAAACAAGTAGTGTAGCCAATTTTATCCTCATCATCCTGTTTATGCAAATAACTATCCTCATTTTCAAGGGTATTATTGGAGACACTATATTGAAAATTAAGATTATTTCGAGCAATTCTTTCGTTCGTCTCAGCTATCAGCTTGAGGGATTCCTCTAAAGAAATTTTTCTTTCGTCATAAACTAAGTTATTCATCTCAGCTATCCTACGTGTCGACTCTTCTAACTTCCTGAGAGACTCTTCTAAAGGAGAAATATAAGAATTTTGCTCATATGACCGGTGCGTATGTGGATAATAATTGGGTTCACCATGGTATGGACAATAATCTTCAAAAGGATGATGTTCCCAACCACTATTCACACTATGGTCAAAGTAGTAACGTCCATTTTGAAACTCAGTCGGATATTCGTTGTATTGGCTATTGTAATACCAGTTCGACGTTCTACTGCAGGGGTGTGATTTGTCACACAAAATAAAACCCACTGACAGGGGATTCGTGGGTGGATAGAGTCTTACCTCCCGTACCAGACGGGCGATGAACCGTTGAAGTCGACTCAGGCCACCGACTCCAATGTCAGTGTACGAACCCGAGGGGCCGAGACAGTATCGTAACCGTCGTCCTTCCCTGCAAACAGTTTATATTTAATTGTTAACCCTTCCTTAGGGTTTCAAAATAATAATAATGTCCAGTCCAAAAATAAAGTCAAAAATAAAAATGTCCAAAAAGGAAAAGAAAAATTACAAAAATAAAATCCTATTTACAGTTTCTAAAAATAAACAAAATAACTATACACAAAATCTTCTTCTTCACTCCTTTCAGATTCCTCTTTTCTTTCCTTCTTTGGCGATGCTTTCCTTTTATAGTACTTTTCTTTCCTTGTAGCTTCGCTCCAAATCTGAAAAGAATCGAAAAATACCAAAACGCGTAAAAAAGAACAAAAAAAATAATAAAAATAAAAATAAACCTAAAACAAATCTGCGTCGGCGGCGCCAAAAATTGATGTAGTTTTTTAAGTGGTAAATAAAGTTCGTTCAACTCGGACTTGTGTAGACTCAATTTCAGACTTAATAATAGAAAACAATAAAAATAAAGAAAATATATACACAAGGTTTGTCACAATGTCGAGAGATTACTGAGACTCAGGATTCCACCAAACCTCATACCATGTGGTTCAAAAATCAATTCTTAGACAATTATAGCTCTTGTTTATTGACTCTAATTCTTTGCCAGGGTAGATTTTAAAAAGATTAACTGTAAATCACTAGCATGATGCATCAAAAGCACTTATACCAAGCATACATCATCATACGACTTCACAACTAATTAAGAAAAATCATAAAACGATTAAATTAATGCAAAAAGTCATAAAAAGATTTAAATATAATTACCACACGTATGAAATATGGCTTCCTCCGTCATCCCAGTGTTGGGGTTTAGCTCCTCATATTAATCAAATATGTGTTTGTCGCTCAAAAGATGATTAAAAGAGTGAAAAGTAATAACACAGACTGTTTGCAACAGTGTATTGGTGTAGCAAAACAACTGTTACAATGGAACTGTTACAGAAAAATTGTTGCTTTGTCGCTGATTTTAAGACCCTAGAATAAGACTTCCCTGACAGCTTAATGTTCTTCAGCTGTTAAACAACGACACTTTTCTGCGACTGTCTACCGAGCGTCAATGTTCTTCAGCTGTTCTTCTTCTTCAACAGCAGCAACAGCAGAAACAGAGTTTGGTAAAGCTCTGATTTCTTCTTCTCTGGCTCTCCTTAGGTTCCCAAACTCTCGACACCTCTTCTATATGACCCAAGACATCTACTTATGTCAAAAATACCGATTAAATCTCTCCCAAATCTTCCAAAATCTCTTTCCTTCTCTTCACGGCCAAGTTGCGACAATTTCTTGTTTTAGGATTTCTACGCGTTTCTGAGCTTTCCTTTTTATTCTAAACTCTTCCTTAGATAGATACAAATCTTTGGGAAGGTTTACAGCGTTTTAATCACTCTAAAATTCCCTAAAACAGGTCACACACGTGACTTTCCATATTTTCTTGTTGTGAGAAAAATCCGTCGTTTGAGCCCATTCTAATCGATTTTAAACACCCATATCAGATTCCTAGACCCATAAGGAGTCTATCCTATGAAAATCATAGGTTTAATCGACCTCAAACTCCTTCAAATCACGATTGCCAAAACTGCTCTTTAACTGCATTTTTTTCCCGCCAAAATCCTTTTTTTTAATGTTGAAGATGGTTTCCCCTTATCCAGATTAGGGGTGCGATTAGCAACTGCCTGGAAATGGGATGCCCCTTAGTAATTAGGTTACCCCTTATCCAAAGTGAGAGTCTTAATAGCAAATGTCCTCCGGGTGCTTTCCGACAACTTTTCAAGCCAATTTTTTCCAAAAATGTTTATTAGCCAAAAATACCTACAAATAAATAAAACACCATAATAAGTACAAAAATGAGCCCTAACAATATATAGAATCGAGACAAATCCGATACAAAAATGTGTTTATCAATCGGTTCATTCTCATGTTAATCGCCCTTCTAATTCTGGTCATTTATTATTACTATTATTATTATTTTTTTATCAATTTTTTTTTGTAACCAACTTGATAAATAAATAACAGTAATTAAGATTCGTACAGAACTTTAGTTGGTACCCTAGCAAAAAGCTGAGCTCCAACACCTTTTTGAATAGCTACACCCAATCTATGAAAAATAAAACTACCTAAGCACTACTGGCATCTTCTTCCAACACCTTTTTTATCATCATCATCATTTTTATCATTCATTTATTTTTATTTTTATTTTTTTTATCATCAACATCATTTTTAGTATTTGTTTATTATTTATGTTCCTTTCTAGGTCATGGGAAAACGAGAAAATGGTCATGGTCAAAGAAGTGTCTCGAACTTACAAACCAAAGGCGGTGAGTCCGGAAGTGCTAATGAGAAGCGACAGAAATCTTCCAAGATAACTCCTAAAGTCTCGCGTGGTGAGGATGCTGATACCGAGTTAATGGTTATTCCGGAGGATCCTAAATTCTTATACCCTTGTGTTATCGAGGCAGAGGATGCGGGTGTTGGCGATCGCTTCGTGCTAGTACATTGATTCTTGGTTTCTTCTGCCAAAGCCGCTAATTACCGGCGCGTAGTGGAGAAATTTGGTCATATGTATGTTCATGAGGGGATGCATGCTAGATCTTCGATCGTGACGAACGAGGATCTTTTGGACATAGCGGGTGGTCTTTCCCACAATGAGGAGGCTCCTATTGATCCGGTTATGCTGAGGCGGTGGGAGAGCCTTATTCAAACATATTTTTTGTTGCAATTTACGATTCAGTGGCTGAAGGATTTGCTGGATGTGGCGAAGGTGAGTCACAATGCGCGCAATGTGCTGCCCCGTGAGATCGAAGAACTAGATCAAGAGTACGCACGTTTGCTCAATATTTCCAAAGACAAGAAAGAAGCGTATGATCAGTTGATGGAGGAAGTTGGTCGAGCTACTGCATATGAATCACCATTTACATGGTTATGTTTTGGCGTTGACTCCTGGCCAAACGTTAGTCATTCCTTTAGGTAAAGTTCATGAGTTTACACTTTTGCTATTGGTGAAGGCTGAAGAGGAAATGCTTAGAGAAGTCAGGATGGAGAATAGAGCAGCTACTCATGCACAATTTTATGAACAGTGTGAGATGTACTCGATGGCTCAGAAGATGTGAGTATCCAGACGAGTGATTCTAGAAGTGCAACGCATGCTAGACGATATTATTTCCCCTCGGAATAAGGCTGAGCGATTATTCCAAGATTTGATAATTATGATGACTAATATTGATCGAGCAATAGCTGACTGCTATGAATTTATCACTCATCGGGTGGGTCCTAATCTACGCGGTTGTGTTATAACTTTGTGTGATGTACTAGTTCTTGTTCATCCTACCGACAAGAAGGCGAAATTGGATCATTTATTGGTGTTGAAAGATGAAGTGGGGATGTTACAGACTCATCGGTTGATCGCTTTGGATAAGGCGCGCAAAGCTTATGAGGAACATGAGGAAACGCTTGGTATGGCACGGGAAACCCGTGCTTCTGATGATGTTATACGCAAGGTTCATCAGGTGCTTGAGGAAGTGCGCGGTGCTTATACCACATCTACTACTCAATACAGTGAAGTGATTTTAATGATGCAGAAGTGTTGATGGTGGTTTTTAGCTTAGGGTTAAAATCGTAAAACATTGCATCTGATGTGACGTCACTCTGCAAGGAAATGGTGCCGTGAGTGCTAACCTCTCCACCGACATATTTATTGATCCATTCAATATATTTACATGAAATTTATCAAGACTGGCGAATGTAGCAACCATCCCAGATGTTCCTAAATTTCGGCGCCTCGCGTATATTCACTTAATATAAGTTCCTCTGAATTCCTTATATGTTATGTTCTCCGACTGAACCCTTAATGTTGATATGGCATGACGATTTGTGTTCACTCGCGGCAGAGTAGCACGAATATTCAAGTATCAAGGATATGTTCCTCGGCTGAACCCTTAATGTTGATATGGCATGACGATTTGTGTTCACTCGCAGCAGAGTAGCACGAATCTCCAAGTATCAAGGATATGTTCCCCGGTTGAACCCTTAATGTTAATATGGAATGACGATTTGTGTTCACTCGCAGCAGAGTATCACGAATCTCCAAGTATCAAGGATATGTTCCCCGGCTGAACCCTTAATGCTGATATGGATGACAATTTGTGTTCACTCGCAGCAGAGTAGCACGAATTTCCAAGTATCAAGGATAGGGTCATTACATAAGGTATTTAAATCAGAAAAGCATTCTTCTCTCTGGCAATGAACTTAAAATGACTCTGTGTCAACACATAGAATTCAATTAATTGCCCTGACTAACTTGCAGAAGTTAGGGTTTCGCGCCTCGCGCAGTATACCAGACCTTACTTGTCAAAATTAATCCTAGGAAAACTAGGTAATTAATCCGCCATGGATTAGCAGGTGCAAAACCTCGCCCAGAATCAGAAAAAAACAGGAAGTCGCAGCAGCGAAGGGAGGCGTGTCCATGCCTTAGGCCAGCTGGCGCCACTTGCCATTGGCCACGCCCCATCCTAAACCGTTCATATCTCCCTCGACCAATCAGGTTGCTCTAAACTTTCCACCATACATTAAAGTCCAAACGCACCCTGCCGCGCCACCATAATAACTGGCAAGCCAAAGGCGCCCTGCCACAACAACATATTGATCGGCATGCCAACATCTGTCACGGTAATGTGCCAACATGCCACTCTGCCGCGGTAACATGTTGTGGTATTTTTTATGCGATAAGTAAGAATTCGTTGCTCGGACTTGTAAAAATTTAAAAACAATAAAAATATATACAGAAGATGTCACACGATCAAGAGATATACTAGGACTTCGGATTCCACCATTAATCACATTCAATCAGTTCATATAACGACTCATAACTATTCTAGCTCTTTTGTTGACTCTTTTATTTGCCAAAAATAGATTTTGTAAAACATCAATTGTAAATCACAAGCATGGTGCATCAAAAGCTCTTACGTCTAAGCATACACCATCAAACGAAATCACAACTAATTAATAAAAATCATAAAATGATAAAAACAAGTGCAAAAGTCATAAAGAATCGATTATAGTTACCAAACGTTTGTGAAATAAGGCTTCCTCCGTCATCCCAGTGTTGGGGTTTAGCTCTTCATGGTAAAAACACACACAAAATAATCACTCATGGCTGAATAGGTGTTTTTATTGAAGAAATAAGATGAAACAGAAATTCGCAACGCTGTAGAAGTGTTACAGCGTCGCTGTTACAAAACAGATGATGTTGTTTATATACGATAATAATGATATGCTGTAGAGAAACGACAGTTTGATTTCACTGTAAGTACTGTGGAAAAACGTCAGACTCTACGAGTCCGTTCTTCCTTCTTCGTCTTCCTCCTCGAGCAGCAGCAGCAGCAGCAGGTATGATTTCTGTTCTTCGTTTCTCTGCGTTCCAAGTGACCCCAAAACTCTTGATAAACTTTTCTCTCACTTCCCACCAGCCTTTATATACACAACAGGGTCCAAATAACTCGATTAAATCTGAGTTTATCTCCCTTTTTCCTTTCCCTCGAGTCTCGGTCTTCTCTTCAACTACAGGTCACGAATATCTGCTATTTTTCCTCTTCCTTACGCGCTGAGTTACTCTTAACTTTCCATATTGATGTGTACGAATATTAGGAGAATATTGACTGCACTTTCACACGTAACTTCCTTGATTATTTTCTCCAGAAAAGCCGATAATAACTCAACGTCCTGTTTACTTCCAAACTCGGCTCCTAGCCAAATTTGATCCCTTCCAGAAACCTCACCAGGCCTGTTTAGTTAATTATAGCCCATTCGTAACAAATCCAGCAATTGAATCTACTTCTAATTCGTCCATAAAATCGAACCTTAATATCAGTTCCGCTGCAAAGTCCTTTCCCGCCAAAATCTTGAGTTTGAAATGTGAAGAAGAGATGCCCCCTATCCAGCTCCGGTGTCCCTTTAGAAGCTGCCTGGAAATGGGTCACCCCTTAGTAATTAGTTTACCATTTATCCAAAATCGAGGGTCCGTATAGTGAGTTTTCTGGGACATTTTACGCACTTTTTCGGGGTTCCTCCGGGGTATTTCTGAGGTGCTTCCGGTACTCTATCAACGGAGGTCCAAACGCCGCATTTTCAGCCAATTTCGCCGCAAAACCTTATTCTTCTAAAAACACCTACAAATAAATAAAATAACCAAATAAGTATAGAATCGAGCACTAACACTATATACAATTGAGATATATTAGACACATAAATGCGTCTATCAAAACACGCCACTTCGTGGCAACCTGCCATAAATAGCCACCCACATCAATCCCTACTCATATGTCCTCTTCCACACCATGGCCTCGCCATAGTTCCTTAGGCATAGCCATGGCGCCATTTGCACAAAAGTAATCGCCATGCCACGGCCGCATGCCGCACGCACTAATTAGGGTTTCGACATGCCAAACCCTAACTTGGGTAATGTTGCCACGCCACATGTGGGTCCAACACCACAGCGCCAAAACCAAGCCTTGGACACGCCGCCAAGCCTTAATTCTTCCACGGCGCCAAAACCAAGTCTTGGCCATGCCGACAAGCCCTAATTCTTACCACGGCACCAAATCCTAGCCTTGGCCACGCCGCCAAACCCTCATTTTGGCCACGGAGCCAAACCTTAGGTTTGGCCATGCCACAATGCCACTGGCATGCCGCTATGCCATGGATACTAGCATGCCTCCATGCCACGGCTACTCGCACGCCTCCATGCCACGGCTAAGCCATTGGCATGCTGATATGCCATGGCTACGCCACTTGCACGCCACTAGCATGCCGTTATGCCAATGGCTCCACTCCGCTATAAAATGATATGCGGCCGTAATCAATAGCCATCCATCCTCATGAGATGCAATCTCAGCCATCCAAGCTTGCCGTCAAACTGACGGAATTGTGGTGAGTGTTAGGCAACCAGCTTCCTAAATCTAGTGTTCATGGCTACACAAGGCGCCACTTGCATAAACGTGCCACTGGCATGCACGAGCCATGCCATCCATGCTACATTTCCATTGGCGTACACAAAAAGGCCACTACGCCATTATCAGGCGCCAATACAAGGTATCCATAATCAACGGCTACCCTCCTTCATGAGATGTGATCTCAGCCACTGATGTTCGCCACCGAACTGACAAACTTGTGGCAAGTTTTAGGCGACTAACCAAAACGAGCCTAATAGCCTTACATGTTATTTTCCTGCGGTAAGTCCCTTGACTTTGACTTTCCACACGTAGCAAAAGTGCTACATGTTTTCCACGAAAACTGAAAAGGCGAGGGTACCCAAATATACCTCAAGCAAGAACTTTTCCTACCTATAAGTCCTTTCTCCGAAAGTGATTGTCTATGGACTGAGTCGAGACAATACAACTAATCGGTTCACACTTCGTATGATCGTCTATGGATAAGAGATCGAGACAATACAACAACGAAGTATGTTTACTTGATATAAAGGTTCGGACTTAACCAAACACAATAGGATTTCTTATCAAGTAAATAGGAATTAACGTTTGTGTAATTTACTTTAATTATAATAAAACAATTATAATACGGAAAATAAAAGTAAATGACACAGCATGATTTTGTTAACGAGGAAACTGCAAATGCAGAAAAACCTCGGGACCTAGTCCAGAATTGAATACTCTCAGGATTAAGCCGATACACAAAATTACACTTAACTTCGTATAGTTGAGACCAAGTAACTAACCCTATAGTTCACCTAGTTCCGTCTGTATTCCCACGCCTCCGACTTATGAATAAGTCACGTACTTGGAACAATCCTTTTGGTTCGTATTCCAAACAGTAAAGGAACAAGAAATCTGTTTGGTATCAACTGTATTCAACCAAGTGATATGAGTCGGACAAAGGCTCTTCCGTTTATCTCAACATAAACTCCTTCGTCGGGTCTAGATCTATCTTATGTTCAATCACCCAAAGGTAATCGATTAAGATTAAGCCAACAACACCTTTAATCCGAAGAACCGTGTTGATGTCGATCTACTCAATTAATCAATCCAATCTACCACAAGGATAAACCGATTATTAATTGGATCCTCTTTTACCCAAAAAAGTATTGTGCACACCAAAGATTATAAAACCCAAGTCAGATCTTAAATATCTTCTTTGTCTTCAAATCTTCTTACATCTTTAATAAAAACCTGCACACAATCACTTGAATCTCTTGTGATCAATCACGCACAAAACGGAGTCTGTTAACAATGGATTATCACAAGATCGTCTTTAGAACTAAAAACAGTCTAAAGATCCCTGTCGAAACTCTAAACTAGTTTGAGTGAATCTTATACCAGAAGAGAAGATTCTCAAGAATAAAAAAACTAGGTGCAATCATATTTCAACCACCGTTAGTCAATCAAATCATTCGAAAACAAAGATAAACCGCAATTATCTAGTTTCCCACCAATGGGTCACGCTAGAGCTTGTCAATCCCAAAGAAGACTTTAAAACGAGCGGTCGTAAAAGATTTCACCTAATTAGACTACTCTCCTCTCCGATAGGCGGCTACACCAGTAACAAAGACACAATAGGAAGTCTGTTATTACGAAGGATTAGTTTGCTAGAAAGGCAAACTTCGTGTATTTATAGACAAGGAAGTTTGGACACCAAGGAATTTCCAAAACCAAAAATATTTTCAATATATTCATAAACGCACAGATTCGGTTTTCATAATTCCTGGAAACGCTCTGTCCAAAAATAAAAATCGAAATCTCTCGGAATCTAAATAGTAAATGCACATTACTAATTCTGTAATTTCCCTACAAAGTTAAATTAATAACCTTAATTAAAATATTCTTAACTTACTTATGTTTCGATCCTGGGATTCTCTTCCCTTAGCCGTTAAGGAATATCTTTGAATAATTATAGAAATAAACATTCACAGTACGTGTTCAAAATTTGTCGACATCTTTACTTTTTAAGTTCTCTTTCACACTTACAACCTTGAAACCGATTTGCCAAACTTCCAAACAAGTTTAGAATTGGTTCATCTGACTTTCAAGAACTATGTGATTTATCAAACCAACATTCAATCACAATCATGGGTTTACGGTTCTACCAAAACAAGTTTCGGTTTTACCTCCATGTGAGTACTACGCATAGTCACACTAGATTCCCAAAGATTCGGTTGACTAGGTACTAGGATCGGTTCCCCACATATATATGGTATCTAACTTATATGTGTTGCACATGTCCATAGGATCGGTTCCCCTTTCTGCTATAAACCTTGTTGCATCCCATACAAGGATCGGTTCCCCTTGATGTACTGCACCCCTTACAAGGATCGGTTCCCTTTCCCTTACTAGGATCATTTCCCTTTCGCTTACAAGGATCGGTTCCCTTTCCCTTACTAGGATCGGTTCCCTTTCCCCAAGGAAGACATAATCCGATCATACCACAGGTGATTACTTAAGATTGGTTTTACTAATAAAAGTTATACCAATACAAAAGTCATGACTTTGTGAATAGTTCTACCAAGACCACAACAAGTTGTGAGCGGTTATACTCTATCACACATATTGGTTGTTCATAAGATATGCAATGAATAACAAAACCAATAACTCCTAGAAATTTTCTATTCGGTTCACAAACAAGTTTATGAACTTACTTCCTTAGAACACATGTAAACATTGTTCCCTAGGATGAAATCCTCACCTCATACCCATACATAATCACAATAGAATTCAAATGATTATGGCGATGTCTTATCTACAAAGTTTAATGGTTAAGAAATAAACCTCGTATTGTATTCCTTAATACTATGTCTATCTAGAGTTCATATATGCTTCGCAGTTATGTTTTCAATATGCACGACTTGAAATATATGTTAGGGAATGAAACAGTTCAAATCAAATATCACTAACCTCAAGTGTAAGGATGATTGTTGTCGTTTTAGCTCCTTGCTTCTTCACATCTTCAAGACTTCGCAATACTTGTAATGTCTCATATAATGCTTTCAAGCTAACCTATACGAAGTTTAACTCTAGTACATAATCAAGCGACTCTTAACATGAGTTTTGATTCACTAAAATATGACAACCAAACTTGACATACCAACCCTTGGTGGGTTCAACCGAGCAATGCTCTAACAAAAACACTCGAGACATCAAACATGTCACAAACTGGGGGATGCTCATCAAGGTATTGGTATGGCGGTTTACAGCGTGCGGCGTGCAATGCGCTCGTTACAAGAAAGTTTCATGAAGTAGGACAATTATTGGTGGTAAAAGTAATGGTGTAAACAATTCATTTCCTTCATCATGTAAGCGTAATGTCTGACGGTTACACGAATTCATTTCCTTCATCATGGAAGCATAACGTCTGGCAGTCACACGTTACTCTATTCTTCCACCACTCAATCGTTTCCACTTCTTAAGAGACCAGGGTACGTTTCAATATGGCTTGTATAAATAGGCTTCACCTATTTTCACCAAAAAACAAGTTTTGGTCGGAGAACAACATAGTATTCAGAAATCACCTAAAATCACCTGGTAGCTTTCCATTCTGCTAGCCAGCTCTACTTTCTGATACAAGTCGTAAAACAACCACGCCTTCAGAATCAACTATTCTGGTCTCAACACTTTCTTCGCTTCCCTTCCTAAGACCAACCCTTCTCCTTCACTTTGTGGTCGAATCAAGCCTGGAACGGACATTTCTTGGTTTAGTCCAGATTTGTACAGATTGATCTCTCGAATCAAAAGTACTCCCATGCAGTATATTGTTTAGGATTTAGACTCGTTTCTCATCCACACACTCGAATTTACCAAAACCAACAGAAACCGTTTTCACCCTCAAACAATCAGCGACCACAGTTGGAGATTAATCTCTCGTTTGCAATTCCAATTTTAAAAAGATGGTCGGTCTTAGAATAGATTCCATAAATCCAATTTTCGTTCAAAACCTGGCGAATGGTAACATTCCTCTTGCCAACGCTATACCTATTGGTGTAGTTAATGAAGAAATCCCAAGATTGGTCGAGTTGGCACGAGTCCATGAGATCCACACAAGGAACATGGACCTGATGAAGGAAGCAATAAACAACATACTCAGTTTTCTTGTCAGATTAACGTCAGATTGGAGCGGCTGACCTGTTCCAGAAATTCTAGCGCTGGGGACTGACGCCCCGGATGAACGTCCTCAGATCAACATTTTCACCACCAACCAGAGGTCAGTGGACCAGCAAGCAGCCTCTTTGGTAAAAAGTTTATGTGAACTTTTATACCTTTCGGAGGATCAGCGAGCGGAGACGTTTGGTGCAATCAAATAGCCTTAGACGCACGTTTAGCTCTTTCACAACCAGAGACTTCAAGAATCTCAGGGACGGCACAAAATGTGCAACCCTTGTCTGAAGTCTGTTCCCCACCAACGATGATGCAGACAGAGTATGTGGACGTATCCAACGAGAGCAAAAGGGAATGACCAACACCAAGCATGATCAACGCCCGCAGCACCGCAAACTCTACCACCAACACCAGCGACGTAGGAAACATTCCCTCGGGCATTACATCTCTAATCACCATAGCCAAAGCCGTTGTCGGTACCCCCGATGTCTATTCAAATGTGACGTCCCCGGTTGTCACTAGAGCTACCGCCACTCCCCGTTAAGACGAGAGACTGGAGGATCCAGAAGAAGCCGATCTCCTCTTACCATTGTTGATATGATGGAAAGACAAAAGGTTCTTGTAATGCTCGAACAACCACGCCTTCAGAATCAACTATTCTGGTCTCAACATTTTCTTCGCTTCCCTCCCTAATACCAAACCTTCTCCTTCACTTTGTGACCGAAGCAAGCCTGGAACGGCCATTTCTAGGTTTAGGCCAGGTTTGTACAGATTGATCTCTCGAATAAAAAGTACTCCCGTGCAGTACATTGTTTAGGGTTTAGACTCGTTTCTCATCCACACACACGAATTTACCAAAACCAACAGAAACCTATTTCACCCTCAAACAAGGAGCATTCTTAAGAGGATTGCCATCATATACACTTTTTTTTTTTTAAAAATGCTAATTTATTGGTCTTGGGAATTCGTAAAACACTTTGTGTTGTGTTAGTTGGTTATATATAAGAATCATTTTGGTTTATCAGAGTAAGTAATCCTTAAACATTTGTATGTTGTTTCATGGGCAATCGTGTGAGATTAGTTTTGGAGGTAAGGTATCTACGTCACCTTTTATAAGTAATGTGTATTGCGCGTGATATGTTGGTATTGAGAATTCTTGCTGGCATGAATGATTAGCGGTAGCGGACCATCGCGTGATGAAAATTCAGAGTGGATGCGGACTACCTGATATAACTCTGCTTGAGTACCGTGGTTATTGCCGCGGACAGCATTTGATTACTCATTTGAAATATGTTGAGGTGGTTCGTTCTGTGAGATCTGTTGAAGCGGATCTTGCAAAAGTTCATGGGGCGCTCCGCGCGCTACCCTGATTTATTTATTTTTGGTAATGTATATGCTGCTTTGTGATTATCATAGGAGAATAATTCGAAGTCATGGAAGAATCAATTGATGCATTATTTTTGTGCCTTAGAAACCAAAAAATGGAATTGTTACAAGCCACCGTTGCTGGGAATGCTAGACTTGTGCATGATTTTGAAGATACGTTTGAGACGAGTCAGACGCAGTACTTTCATGCAATGGATTTATATGTGGATCGGTTGAGTGCTTATCGGGTTGACCCTTCAGTAGAGAAGGTTGTGGCTCTGCCGAGGCAGATGAAATATTTTCTGATGCTCGTGCCCGGAAGGAGTATCGAGAAAATGAGTTACCATACCGGGCCATGAGCTGATACTTCCGGGTTTTAAGTTGTCATACCAGGTAAAGGCATTGTCCGTCAGTGACTTTGGGAATTCCCGCATACAAAGGTTTTCGTCCTGAGCATAGGCATTCATTGCTGATATGAAACGGCTCACGTGTTCTCGTGCATTCCCCTTTCCTCCGTAAGTTTTGAATTTTGGCGATGTATACTCCTCAGGTTATAAGTAATCAGCAACCTCCACGGAGCATGGTGGCTCTAGTGAATCATAAGCATCATTCTTTGTCACTCGGTATAATTAGTCTCCAGATATTTTGCGATCGCGTCTTCCGTCATTCCTTGAACAGTATTCTTCGTGTTGACCACTCTAGAATTCGTGATGTTTAGTTCCCTTGCTCGATTCAGGAGCCCACGCAATTCCTGCTTCCTCTTGATAGACGCGTCCAACTCTTTCTACATTTCCGATACATCCCGCTCGCTTGCTTCAGCAATGGTTTTCTCTTTCGATGTCTCTGCTTTCTTTTGACCTACTCCTACGCCTTGCACAATAGGTGTGGTAACCACCGCTCTGATCCATATCTCTTCATCATTCTCTCCTTGTACATCCTCCACAGTAACGTTATCCAAGTTCGGAAGTGCTCCGCCCGCTGGTGCTTCCTGGCTCGTACTTGGGAGTATCATGCTGGAAAAGAGGCTAAGAACTAGGGTTGTCAATGGGTCCGGGTCCTCTCAGGTACCACTAGAACCGAACCCGGGCGACCCAACTTATAAAAGACTGGCCCGTTTCCTAACGGTTCCGGGTCCAGTTCCTGAATTTGTAAACCCAGAACCAGACTCGTTTGAAAACCCGGGTACCCGTTGGGTATTAAGATAACTATGAAAAAAATCTTAAAAACTCAATTTCTTTCTCTTTTTAGCTTGAATCTAAATTGTTTTTGTAAAGGTTTATTATTATTTTTTAATTAATGTAGTAAATAAAGATCAAATGTAAGAAAAAAAAATGAAAAATGAAAAAAAAAAAATCAAAACCAAAAAACTAGCAAAATGCTTATAATTTTGCTAAAAGATGAATAAAAGGATGAATAACCGGGTACCCGATACCTGCGGGTACCTGACGGGTATTAGCCGTTTGGACCCGTTAAGATTCGGGTCAAATCGGGTAATTACCCGTCGGGTCCTAAGTTATTAATGGGTCCAACTTTAGGACCCGGAACCGAACCCAAATCTAGCGGGTCTGGTTCCGGTTCCTGGTAATGGGTACCCATTGGCATCCCTACTAAGAACCTCCCTCTGTGATTGCAATGTTGATAGGATAAAACGTGGGTAGGAGGAACTAGCCCTAATCACAGAAAGTACTCCCAAGATGTAGAGAAGTTTATGGAGAGTAATGGTGGATTAATTGTGTCTTCTAAGCATACTTTCTTTCCCCTTTTATAATAATTCTCCTCATCTCTCTTATGGATAAGTACCCATATGATTAACATTTTATTAAACAAGTCCCTCTTCTTCAAGTTATTAACAAACCCTAAGATGTTTTCTTTCTTTTTTGGGTCAAAGCCCAGTTAGTTTAATATCCTCTTTCATGGACTAGGACTTTCCCAACCTTGTTGGGTTAGGCCTAGTCCCCTAGTCTCTTTATCTAAAAGA
This sequence comes from Papaver somniferum, assembly GCF_003573695.1. NCBI lineage: Eukaryota > Viridiplantae > Streptophyta > Magnoliopsida > Ranunculales > Papaveraceae > Papaver > Papaver somniferum. The sequence goes on from NW_020628818.1 coordinate 2,103,593, forward strand.
GACCCTTCATAGGCTAAGGGGCTATCTATTTTAGGGTCGGCTATTTTCATGTATCAACCGTATTCATTGCAGTGGTTTTGTTTTATGCGACTAGGGTGTCACTGCCTTTTGGAGACATCCAAGATGCTGTACCCATGCATCTCTATCTTGTTAGGTCCTCCTTGCCTTCTGGGTAGTTGTGGCCTTCCAAGCATTGTATTGCTTATGAAACCGTCGGGCAATAATGTTTCCTCGACTTGGGTCTGTGGTGTACAAGTGCTTTGCTTGCACAACTCTTTTTGGTTAACTTCCATAGTAAAGATAGTACATTACATATCTATATATACAGCCTCTTTAAAGTGTGCTGTTACATTCATTGAAATCAAAAGCCCAAACAGGAAAGGAAATCTATTGAATAAACAGAATTTACTACTCATTTAGGAAGTACAATTAGAGAAATACAAGAATTAATAAACAAAATTGTGAAATGAAATGGATATCTGTGACAACAATGTGTTGTAGACAAAAAATTTACAGGAGAATCTGCATAAGAAAAAACTGCTCCACTTTATATAGATTCAACTAGTTCTTTCTTTTTACAAAGTAAGGCAAGTGACAAACCTCCATTAAAAGATCTAACCGAAGCAAAAAATGGGACCACATTGGTAACCAGGGGTGGGTTCTCTCTGTTGCGGTGGAATCCGCATCGTCACTGGTCCCACACTTGAATCCCCCGGGAGAAAAACTGCTCTGATGACACTGGGAACATATTGAGAAGTAACAGTGAAATGGCAGGAGTGGATCAAGTGCAAATTACAAAATGTGAAATATGGTTAACTGAGTGGGAGGATAGCAGAACAATGTTGAGCAGTTTAAAGAATCAAGGAAGTGGTAAGTATTGCATCTCGTAACAAAATTGTGTGCGCCAGAAGCTCCAGCCCAGATGATAAATCAACGGAATACCCAAATTTCCTTATTGGGTTTGTTTTGAAGATCCAGAAACTGCTGCAATCTCAAACCTGATTCAATAGATTCATACATAATATATAAACAACATTTTGGTTTCACAGAAGTGGGAAAGAAAGACTGGAACGAACTGACAATTCCTCAGAAAATATGGATTAGTATGAGAAAGTAAAAGAATGTGACAGAAACTGCCTTGATTGATACTATACAGTAATGAAGGATTAGCGTACTACAATAAAATTGAAACCTGAATCACTAAAAATTAAATTTTCAAATCAATTTCAACTCACTTGATGTCCCAAAGATAAGGGGTCATACCTCGGTGTCTTCAGATTCTAAACATTCACCAAATGTGCCTCGGAGGATGCTGAAAGGTCTTCTCTTGATTGTGACCTTCTACTCTGTAGCCTCATCTGACCTCGAGGGGCCCAGGAGGATCCCATCCCATTATTGTCAAATTGCATCTGACCTAAGCTACCCGAGGAGTAACTATGCGCGACACTGCTAGTTGAAGGGTGCAAAGAAGATTCCATGAACTGGATGCTGCTGCCTCCCAGCCCATGTCCCATGCTGAATGCTCTCTGCTGGGAACCTGAAATGGTAGGACTCAGCGGTGTCTTTGTCTTCCCATCTCCTAAGTAACAAATACGGAATGCCTTTAGAGAAAGAAAAAATGTCACCGGCAGAAATTAATATCGAATATATCATATCAAGTATCATATGTTGGGAGAAGACAACTCATTTATTGGATGAAGCTCAAAAACCACAATTACAATGAGAAAATGGAAAAATGTGCTAGTCAGAACAGATAGAAAACAATCAAAGCGAACAAGACTAGATCAAACCCAATATCCAATTTGCAAGCCTGAAACAAACTTAAACCCTGGTGTGATCTATGCAAACAAGTTAATTGTCTTCCGAACTCGTGATTTGCTATATCAGTAACGTAGCAAGGATACTAGAAGAAGCTCAGTCTTGCAGGAGCCTCTATTTCGATTATGTAATGAGGATAGTATACTGCCTCCTACTTCTAATGTTTATTGTTGAAACACTTTAACAGTAACAAATGCACCTAATCATGTTAATGTATGGCATATTTTATTTTGCTTAGAAAAAAGAGAAAGAAAATTGAAATTTGGTAGGCATGAGTTAGGTCATAGATCAGCTGAAATTTCTGGTAGTTGGTGGTACAGAAGTGAACTATAAAATGAGAGAGAAAAATAAGATTAATTTCAATGTTGATCAAGGAAGCGCTATAATTTCAATTATAACTTTTTATACTGTTATGAAATGGAGCCAATACAACTGCATACATGTCATAAAAGAAACTGATAAACTGACAATTAATACTTGCGACGCCTAAAAAAAGATTTACTTCTAATATGCCATGGAAAAACACTAAAAGCATGTTACTGACTTCTATAAAGAGATTACCAGCACTGATAGGATTCCATCGCTGGAATCTGAAAGCAGAGATAGCAGTTCCACTGTTTTGCCTGATGATAGGAAGATACGGCCTTCGGAAAAAATTTGGCATCCAATTGCCAACACATGATAGAGCACAAACTAGAAATATAAGTGAGATTAACAGCATGGCAATAAGAATGGCTGGAGTTATCTTCACTTTTAGAAGTCTGTACCTAGGGACCTCCAACCCAGTTGGAAATGAACCTCCGGCTTCCAATAGAGCCACCCCAAGTGTCCAAGTAATACTACCAGAACCAATAACGACTTGTGTGTCTCTAATCTGTAAGCCCTCTCTCAAGAGTGACACAATATATGGAGCCCTAAAGCAATACTGTTCTATAAAAGGTTGGGGAGCAACACTCTTTTTTGCAACTTCCCACGTCTTTTTGCAGAATTCCTGACCCTTCTGCAATATGGCATCAAGTTTTGCTTCAGGGGTTAAATTAAAAAATCGAAACACCACAAAGAACCCAGACATTGCATAAAACTGCCCGCGAGGGCGAGGCATACTATCACTTAGAGCACATGGTTGTGTCTGACAATCAATTCCTCGGCTCAAATTTGACCACTCTGACAAATTGACTGTCACTTCCGCAAGGGCAGCACATTTTTCCCAATGTGGTTCCCCAAGCAACTGGACTGCTATTCCACGTTTTCCACCTTTACCCAAATTCTTTCCCGCAACTAAAGGACTCTCACCTCCTTTGGTTACTGGGATGCACTGAGAACAAACGTATTTCTCTTTGTACCCTGACTGCAAACATGGATGCTTAATTTTAACCTTGCCACTAAATAGATCTACCTTACTAATTCCACGAATCCTCTTCAGAAGATGAACCACAGATTTGTCAAAGGCATCATTCAGTCCATAGCCTGAGAGAGAATATGCAGTGAGATGATGGTTTATGGCTCCGATACTAAGGTTTAAACTGGTGTCATCCTGCACTTGTTCTTTGGTCTCAAATGTAACTTGCAACGACGAACCACCCAAATCGAGAGCACCAACTGTTGCCTTCACTGGTTTAGACCCAAGCAAGCCCATGTGGTAGTTAAGAGCAACCCATCCATAATAAGCTTCCTCCATGCCACTGATAATCTTAATCCAATCTCTCCGGCACATAAATGATGATTTCCTTAGTATGGACCATGCCTTATCCATAAGCCAGTCTGAATCTGATCGTGGAAGCCTACGAACCCCTGCAGTAGCATAAAGGAAGAGAGAAGTACTCTTGTGAGCATTCTTAGGTATTTGCTTCTCGGCCCAGTTAAGAAGTGGCTTTATTGCCGCCTTCAGGCCACTTGTATTGCGCACCAGCTTATCAAATCCAGGCTCAGTTTCCATCCGCTGATAGGCCCGCCAACCCTTGGAACTAGATTTTCTGTTAATATCTTTGGGTATTGATGTCAAGACAATTGGGAGACTGCTTTCTTCTTCGTGATGGATAAGAGACTCGTATACATAAACTCGAGTGCCTGTACTTCCACAATCAAGTACTACATAAAACTTTGATGCTTCTTTAGACCAGTATGGACCAACATATCTTGTGAATATAAATACCAAGAAGAAAAGTATGAGTAGACATAAAATAGCCATGACTGTTCGTGTCCATCTCCTCCTTATAGACTGAACTACAGAGAAGGTTTTCTCCTTTGAAAAGCTCGAACCACCATTTTGTCTATCTAAAGAGCGGGACAATTTTGCCCGAACAAGACTTTGGTTGATACCAAAGTCTAACTTGCCTTCTTCAGGGTCATGCTTTCCAAATGTTGAAAACTCCTGAAGGGATGATGCCTGTCGCATATTGCTATCCTGTCTGGGATTGGGTAACCCAAAACCATTAACTGACCTGTTCTGAGAGACAATCCTGATGATGCAGAAGGTACAATTGGAGACTCTGAGATGGTCACACGACGTGCTGCAGCTGAGAGACCCAAAACAAAGTCCACAATATTGTTATGTGCCATTTGGCAGAAGACGGGCATGCTTCAAACCTATCATTATATTCTAGAATTTTGGTTGGCAAACACATGAAAGGACTCTTGTTTCCTCTTATCCACTTAAAATTAGACTAATGAAGGAGTCAAAGACTTCTTTGTTTTTCTGCCCTCAGTTTCAATGATTATATGTTTCTTCTCTTTAGCAGCTCCGAGTGGTGACAAGAGATTAGATATGTATGAATACTTCCATTACAGAATTCAATCAGCCGAGAACCAATAAGATAGCTTATATAATTTTAGAACAAAGAATACAAATTTGTGCATATTGATCTCTTAGACCTAAGAGCATATAGAGAATAAAGGTGTCTTTTGTCCATGCAAGGACTCTTGTTTCCTCTTAAAGATATCAGAAGTATCTTTAAGGAGTTATACCATATATATCTATATAAATAACGGCTAGACTTTCACTTATCGAGTTATAGACTAGAAAAGAAGCCAGCAAGTGTCAAGTTTTATTACCAAGACACTCAAGTCTTGAATCACCATTTTCCCACATCCACTTAACAGTAGCTCCTTAACATAACACAATAATCAATTATAAATTTATGCGGAGAGTCATATATTACAGGAACTTACATGAGTAGAATACAACTCCATGTCTAAAATATTACCTACCACAAGCAAATCTTTTAGAATCTCGTGAGCAAAATGTAAGCGAATACCTAACTAAACTTGACAAAGACAAACTGATTCTTGGCTAGCAACAAAGGTTGGAATATCCCTCTCAATCAATTTCATATTCTTAATTGAAGTCATATATATACAACTTCTGTGTTATTTTACAATTGTAACTATTACCTAATAAAATCCCTAAACCAACATTCAAAAGTTGACCATCACCAGTAATACATAAGCTACATTCAATTTTGCGTCAACTACTATGAGTAATACCAAAACCCCTTTGCCCCCAATTTCCTACTCAACAAAATCCATCAAATCCTTGAAATGACTACAGTAGTAAAGGAACTAACCACATTGTAATATAAAATATAATCCGAAAAAAATGTATATAGATCTCTGAAAATGAGTTGATATAAAAATAACCTAGATCAACAAAATCAGAAAAAAGAGTAAAAATAAAATAAAGAGGAGAATAATCAGAAGAACTTACAGAGACAGCCAGAGATATCTTCCAAAGTTGAGAACTCAGTAAATCAAATGAGTCTCTTTCGAGATTTTCAGAGGTACAACGTTAAAATAAAAAATTAGGTTAATCTGTGTCTGAAATTGAAGAACCCCAACTAACAAAACTGGTCAGATCGAAGAAAAGTTGCTCATTCAAAACAGACTCGTTTTTTCCTGTGTTAATCCTCTTTCTCTCTCTCCCTGCCACGCGTACACAAGTGAGCGCGAGAAGGACTTGAAAGTTGAAACTGAATGCGCTTCTGTTGATGTGGAGTCCCTGTCCTGTGATGGAAATGACACCAGTTCTGACGTCTCCAATTAGAAAATGACAAATGGAAAATCACTGATCGGAATATTTACAAAAGATGTGTCACGTGGGGATTTTTGATTGGATGAATAACGTGTTGAGAAAAGAAAAGAATAGACACTGTTCTCATGTCAGAAAATAATAATCAATTAAGATAGTTGGAATTAATAATGAATCGTTAAATACAATTAAGATACTAATTAGTAGTATAAGTCAGTTTTGAATCTTGATAGTTGAAATTAACAATCAAAAGATTATATTAAAAAACAACTAATCAAGATAATTTACACGACTCATAAGTCATAATCATGGGTACCCAAATGTGAGTACTATTAAAGTCATGAGTCAACAGAAGCATTCCTCTGCCCTTCCTATTTGAAAAAAATGATACATTGATCCGAGAATTTATTTCGGGTTATCCCCGAGCAGCACTAATAGAAGTAGGGCTCTGCTAATTTTTTGGGTGGCATTCCACTTTCTATTAGTGCTTCCGAGAATTCGAAGCAAATGCTCTCAATTCAGAATTGTTGTTTCTATGTTTTGATATTTACTCTTTCGATATAACTATTTGTGTTTTATTTTCTACGAATTAAAACTTTCTCAAAAAACAAAATGGATTCGGAGCTTCAATGAATAAAACTATCCAAAATATACCGGGGGACTTGATTATGTTAAAATACAAAAATGCCCTTTATTGAACTTATTACCTTGTTGCCCATCTCATAACTAACCTAAATCTAATCAAAGATCGGAAACAAAATCTTTTTTTTTCTTTTTTTGAAGAAAAATGAATTTTATTGAACCATACAAGGATACAACAGATCAACTTAAACCAAACTACAAAGAGACTCAAGACTAGCAACAGAAAGATTCAAACCAACTGACAATAAAAGCAAACTCAACCTTAAATCTAATTCATAGCCATTTTCTTTCTCTCTTCTTCTTCTCTTCCATTTTCCTTTATATTTTCTCCAACTCGTTTCAATGAGCCAATAACGATTAATCGTAGATTCTCATAATATCTCATCGTCGATTAAACTCTTCATATAAAAGATGACAAGGACAAAGGAAAAGCGCAGAAAAGAAAAATGAACATGTTAGAACTTTAAAATCAAGAATTGGTGAATAAATGAGTTCAAACAAAAGTTAATACTCTATAAATGACTTCTTTGAGGTATGAATTGAAAAACCCACCATTTATTTCTGCTTCTGTTTGGTTAAAATGTTCGATTCGACTAAGTTAGGATTTAAAAAATAGTTTCTGAAACTTTCTACTGACTTGGGAGTTCTGATTTTTCCAGCATAGTTGGAAAAATAAAAACTCTCATCCATAAAAGAAGTCTATAGTTCGGGAACAATATTACCCAGTCGTAAGTGTTTGTCTACGGTTATGATGCTCCTAGCAGCAAGTGGTTATATTAAGCATAAAAAATCAGAGTCTGGACACATTCCTAAACGTAATAACTAAATTTCCCAGCTGTAACTTTCATGTCCTAGTCGTAATTAACGAAGGTATACGGCTAGGAATCTGAAAATTCCTACACGTGAATATATTTATGGTAGGTCATATCCAACATATAGGTTTTTTTACGGTTAGGATTTTTCTATCTGTATATATGTTTATTGTTCGAACTTACCCAATGTCCCAACCGTAAAGAGTTTTAAAAAAAAAATCCAACTTGTACTTGTTTTGTAAAAAAAGAAGATTGAAAAATGTTTTATGATATGTATTGAACTTTGTTACATGCATCTACTGAACATAGTCTTTAACATAGTTGAGAAAGGAAAGGAAAAGAAGAAGAGAACACAAGAAGTAATACCAAGAAATGAAACGACTCTAGCCTCTCCTCATAATAAACCATTGGGTGCAGAAAAAAAGAACCAAAATGCACTCATCATTTATAGGGATACAATACAAGAGAGTAGTAAACATGCAATTATGGTTTCTCAATGATAAAATGAAGAGGTTCAAGAAGAAGACATATCTAGATGCACCCACAGTAAGACAAATCATTGATTTTATGGTCTTTTTGCCTGTCAAGAGCTATGGGAGACTTTATGGTGGGCCAAGTGATAGGTCGGTCGTGTTTAGTTACAAATCTTCCTGGGCGAAAAGGGTTTGTGCAGCAAAGGTAATACTCAGATTCAAATTTAATCATGGATTATTTGGTTACAAATCTTGTATTTTATTTATAGATTGTTGACTATAACAACAACATTTTTACGATTTATGTGGGATCATAAGAAAGCGGTGCATAAACTGAAACACCAACATGTGAAGTATTGGCTGTTGGAGGAAGAACACAAAGATATGATAGTGATGTTAAAAAATTTTGGAGTTATAACATATATGTTATTGTTGTTGACAGTAATCATGCATTTCGTACTATTTTCATTCATATGAACATTCTAGTACATGTTTGTTGGTGAAAACCATACAAGATTTCAATTCTGCATCAAATATAGCTTTAAACATGTGATTTAGAGCCACAAATTTTAATCTAGACTATACAATGATAGCATGATCATATTAGTGACAAGTTTATGCATAAATCTATACAGATTCTCATGCTAAATATGGAAATGACCAAAATACTATGATTAATATCAACATTAATTCTTAGCTAGTACTGATCTATAAAGAAAACTTGATTTAAGAAGATTAATTATAGATCTAGAATTCAAATTTTCGTTTTCATTAAAAAATTACTACCGATATTTAGATCTAGCCATGGCAAATCCTTTTTCATGATTTGATTTTTTTAAATTAGTATTTTAAAGTTCAATCTTATTTAAAATCATCTGATTATACTAAAATTAATATTCAGATCATGAAGACATGCACATTATTATTTTTGTGTAATATTTTTATGTAATTTTACTGAATCATGCATAAAGATTATATTTAAGATCTGTTGTATGATTATAATCATGAAGTTTTAATAACCTAGTCAGCGTCAATGAAGATGAAGATGCGTCAACTCTATCGAGAAGTGTTAGAGCAATGCTCGGTTTCATCCACAAGTTTTACTATCTCAAGCTTAATGTCAATGTTAGATAATCAAAATTATATCTTGATTTCTAGTCTACTAAATCAAGTCTTGGACTATGTTAGAATTTGATAGTTGAGTATCAGACATCACCCTCGATTACTAAAGATCGACGAAGACACTTGAAGAATTTTTGTATCAAGTATGTGAAGTCGACTGAATCATTCTATTTACTCACTATATTACCATTATATTTTTTGAGACGATGTCGTATGATTTCTAGTAGATTCACAAAGAAGAAGTTTCGAGTCAAGCTTATCTTGTTAAAAATATCGAACTATGACTTTAGCAAAGATATTCAACGATCCTTAACAGTAAATTAGTTCTAAGCAATTTATTGTTTGAATTAGTTTATGGATCAATTGAAAATTGTCCATGCAAATGATTTTATCATGTGGGAATGTTTCAAACATCATAAGAGAGAAATATTGAACTATCTGATATTTCTGCTCATGGTAGGTTAGGTTGAGAACCAGTTTGCATACCGTGAGTTCAGTTGGGAACAATTCATGAACCGTTGTGAACCGAATTCTTGAAGTTGGTATTATAGGCTAGCAATTGGCGAACCCGGTTCACGAACCGTGGTCAATTGATTTCGGTAGTGTTGTAGGGTTGGCGAACCCGTCTCACGAATCGTTGCACCCTGACGTGTGAACAAGCCTAACGGTTCACAAATCGTTGTACCAATTGTCCCAACAGATTTTAACGGATGCTCAAAAACTTATTATTTAAATATGTTTAGCATTGCTAAAACTCTCTCAAACACTTATAAGACTTTATTGATCACTCAAATATTTATATGTGCATCATGAATAAATTCTGAGGTGTTTAGATAAACATCAACTTATTTTTGGTTCTTTCATGTTTAAATATACATTGTTAGTGCATCATGAATAACCATTATACACGGTTCCAGAACTGGTCCATAGTGTATATTCTTCCATTGTATTTTCAAGACCTAAAAGTGTTTGCTTGACTCCCAAGTTATCTTGGCTTGAATTCTAAGCATCTCATGGTCTTTGAAAACGATATATAGATATGCTCTTTCAATTAGAAAAATCAATCCTTGTTAGTGATAGATCTATCGATAAAGAAAAGATGAGAGATTGTTGAGTCTATCCTTGCTAGGTTAGAGGATTATAAGGCGAGTACTATATTATTACTTTTCCAACTAAGAAGATAAAACATTCAATTCTTTAGACAGAGCAGTATGCTACTTTATTATGTTCCTTATCACACATTTATATTTTTATTTTGAAAACTACAACTAAAAGTTAAACAAAAAATATTGAAACCCAAATATACCAATTTGATGCACTCCGAAAATAATAAATGAACAAAACAAATGAAGAAATCCTGATTTGTAATGAGTTGGATAAACAATCACCATAACACCCTTTGTTTAAATCAAGATCATATGAATGGAGATATTCTCGAGTATGAACATTATACATAATTACTTGGAAAATAAAATTCTTGTCCTAAATTAACATTCAGTTTATATCAATTTTTGACGTATTAACTGTTGAGCTTTTAGAAATAATTTTGTGAGAGTGATATTTCGAAATTCTCCACGTGTTATTTACTTGATGCTCGTCGCAAGTGCTTCAAGTACTCGACCTCAGTTCATTATGTTGTAGTTATCGCCAATCTAAAAATTTCATGGTGAAATTATAGAGCATCATGAAGCTCCGATAAAGCAACAAGTGCTTTACTGATCAACTGCACAAAATGATTAAAATCATGGTATTTATGTTTGAAAGCCCCCAAATTGGATCAACATATGATAGGTGCTTAATCTAAATTTTTTGAATGTCAATTTCATACTTTTTTAATTATATTTCTTGCATTCTACCTCGTTTCTATTTTTTAGTCTTTGTTAGGATGAACCAAGCAAAAAAAAACAACAGAAATTGCGCCTATAAATGAGCAAGAAAGTGAAGTCTACTAATGGAGAATGAGCAAGAACTAGATGGAATTCATTTGAATACATCATTTCTTGTCACTAATTTTTAGATATTGAAATATGAAGCCAATGCAAAAGAATGAAGTCATTCCGATTTGGATGAAGAAGTAATGAGCAATGCGTTGAAATCAACTTTGGTTTTGGTTGTTGGGTTTTATTGGGCCTGCGCGAATACGAAAGAAAAAATTAGGTTTTTTATTTCTAAATCAAAGAAACTTGATCCCAATAGGTTTCCAAAGAATAGAAATAAAGGATACTTGATGCCCAAGCATTGAAATAATAAACATATAAGGCTCAAACAAGACATCAACCACTAGAGAAAAAAGAGATATTCCACATTGGGTTCCCCCCCTAATGGGGAAACCATTATTCTTCCTTTGTATATTTTCCATGGGTTTTGAGAAAATCATGAGTAGGTAACTTTTCTATTGGTTGGGGATATATTTGGAAGTCATGAACCATGTAAATCAATCTGGCTAGTTAGTTTTAATGTTAATGATCTCTTTTATCGCTTATGTTATACTGTTAATATCATAATGTATGAATGCAAACTTGTATGTTTAAGTTGCAAATTTAATGATCATGTGTTCATATTTAATTTTGGACTAGGGTTTGAGATTAGGAATTGTTGAAGAACTATAATCACAATGAGCACAACATAGTTGTTAACGATGGGATGTTTCCATGCGATTATGTGTACAATCTTAACTTTTAGTTAATCTGTGTGACTCTTGCGACAATTTGCTTAGAATAACCTGAATTCACGAAGACTATTGCTTTTATTAGGTTAAAATTTTAGTGGCTCTTGCGCTAAGTTATTCATTGAGAAGGATTCAAAGAGTGACTCTTGCGCCTTTGATGATGCAGGGAGTTCTGTCGAAGTAAGCCTGTGATGGATGCTCAAGGATTATTGGTGTGAAATGGATTGAACGTTAATTCGAATCAATTGACGAGATTTTTTGGTGATGGAAGATGAAACCTATAACCAGTATATTCCCACCTTGATATCAATCTTTATTTGCTTTGTTTTCACTTTATAAGTTAGGTTACTTCAATTTATTTCATTACAATATCCCCTATGTTACATTAGAAGTCAACAAAAAATATTACACATCTCCTCATGTGAATGATCGTTACTACCGCTATATTACTAGTTAATATTAGCGAGAAATACACATATTAATTTGTGCCCAAACGACACGCATCAACAAATAATATTTTATCATTTAAATATAGCTTGAGCAAAATTTGATAACTTTAATTATTATGTCACTTATTTGAAAGCGTTGTTCACATCTTCTTAGTATAGCCTATTCCAATTCAATATCATATATTGATTCACCAAAAATATATATTTTACTATCATTAAGATCTTCATTAAATATTAAAATTAACAACTTGTATTATCTTTTTTCTTGCCAATATGAGATCACTGGTTATTAATAAGTACTGGTAGACCAGTTATTCGATGATTTTACGAATAATAATTAAAAAAAACTAATAAAATTAATTAAGCATGCTAACCTTTAATTAATTAATTAATTTTAACAAAAATGTTTTTCTTCCAATGTTTTTCCATATATTTTCAATGGTTGATTCTTCTACATTTGATTTTTTATCTACAAGATAATACATTATAATGAACAGACAAATTAGTCAAACTATATGGTTTTGTCTACTCAACTATAGAGATATAAGAAAGTTGTTCCAACTGCAGTCAAACTAATTAAATAAAAAAAAATGGTATTTTTCACTTGGTCTCTTTGTTACCATGTTGCTCCAATTTTTGACAAGCTAAAAAATGCGATCGTGATAAATGGATGGTCAATGTGTAAGAAAGTTGTGGAGTGTAACAAACATTTGTTTCTTCACTACGAAGTCACATTGCAGGTATGGAACTATATCCTTTCGAGTTTTGATGTCAAGTGAGTATTTCAAGAGCTGCATCATAGGAATGGAATAAGAATAAAATTGAAGCTTTGGCATTACTTCCATTTGCAATCTCGTGGGCCATTTGGATGGAAAGAAATTAATAGAAGGACTTTCTCAGGCAAATACAAGATTGTTGATAGAGTTATTAGACAATATAAAACTTTTCCTTTGTAATTGTTCCGTGAGCTGGATTTTTTTAGAGCATTTCTTTAAAGGTGATGGTCAGGAATTAACAAGCATCTATCATGTAATAGTTCGTTTTTGTATATCTTTGTTTTTGGTCTTTTTTCTATTTCTTTTGTTCTTTCCTTGTAGTTATACTCTTTTTGCAGTTGTTTCACTTTTTGTGAAGCATTATGTTCTTTTCAATGAAAATATCCTTTTTTGTGTAAAATAAAAAGCTGCAGAGACATAAACACAACCAAGAGTTTGGTATGTAGCACATTCACAGTACATGTGAGATTTAGGTAGATGGGAAAAAGGTTGAGCAATCCTCGTAGAAATCCTAAGATTTCAGTTTTTCCTCACATACGGACAACTTTTGAGTCAACCTAAGTTGACGGGTAAAATCGGTTGTCCGTCCATATATTTTAAGTTTTATTTTTTACTTTCCACTTTTCCCCTCAGTAATAGTTAATAAAAGATGACCCTGGTTAATCCTTGAATTAGTTTGGAATACGGATAAATCTAAGATCTGAATCTAGTATGGAAGATAAAAATCTCTCTCTAACAGAAGCATGTTTCCCCATCAATTTTTTACCTATTGATAAACCAATCACCGATCTCCGCAGCACTCCAATTCAATTATTTTTTATTGTGATGCGATGGTTAGCAATTGATGGAGAAACCTGAATTCAATTCGTCCCTATTGCAATCTTGTGTAGATGAACACAATAGATAAATTGTATGGGTTTCTGATTGATTTTGGGTGGTTTGGTTTCCTATGAATTAAAGGTATTTTGTATCTCATTTAAAAAGATTTTTTGAGTCTTGGAATAATCCATTGTATGAGTTGATAAGTGGTTTGTTATATTTTTTTTGTCTGTAACTATGGATTTGAGGTCATCCAAACTTTAAGAATCAGGTATGTCAGAGTTTATTATAGCAAGCCAAAACGTAACACTCCAGTACTTTCGGTCCTGATATTTTAGTGTTCCTCCAGGTATGTCGGTTTATTTGCTTTGAGTGATTATTGATAATTTTTACAAATAGAGCCTGGCATGTTATCTATAGGTAAACAACTTAAAATGGCTTATCAACCTTCTTATTCTGATGATCATGATGAATTAATTGAAAAATTACTTTGTTAATATGCCGCCTACTAATCCAGATGATCACGTTGTATTAATTGACACTGAAAAGACGAGGGTACCCAAATATACCTCAATCTAAAACTTTTCCACCTATAAGTCCTTTCTACGAAACTGATTGTCTATGGACTGAGTCGAGACAATACAACTAATCGTTTCACACTTCGTGTGATCGTCTATGGATACGAGATCGAGACAATACGACAACAAGATAACTTGCGTGATTGACTATGGATACAAGATCGAGACAATATAATAACGAAGTATGATTACTTGATAATAGGTTCGGACTTAACCAAACACAATAGGATTGCTATCAAGTAATTAGCAATTAACGTTTGTGTATTTAACTTATAATTATAATAAAACAATTATAATTGTGGAAATAGAAAAGTAAAAGACACATCAAGAGTTTGTTAACGAGGAAACCGCAAATGCAGAAAAACCCCGGAACCTTGTCCAAAATTGAATATCCTCAGGATTAAGCCTCTATAAAAAATCTAAACCAACTTCGTATAGTTGAGACCAAGCAACTAAATCTATAGTTCATCTAGTTCCGTTTGTATTCCTGCGCCTCCAACTTGCAATAAGTCACGCACTTGGAACAATTCCTTTGGTTCGTATTCCAAACAGTAAAGGAACAACAAATTTGTTCGGTAACAACTATTTTCAATCAAGTGATATGAGTTTGACAAAAGGCTCTTCCGTTTATCCCAATAAAGTCCTTGTCGGGTTCTTAGATCAATCTATTTAACAACTACCAAAGTAATCGTTTAGACTATGCAATCAATACTATAAATCACAAATAAATGTATTAATGTCGCTCTACTCAACTAATCAATCCAATCTATAAAATGATAAACCGATTATAGTTGGATCCCCAGCCAATCAAGTTTTGTGCACACCAAAGATTATGAACTCAAATAAGAAATCTTTTTTGTCTGTAAATCTTCTTAGATCTTCAATAAACACCGGCACACAATCAACTTGAATATCTTGTGATCAGTCACACACAGAACGGAGTCTGTTAAAAATGGATTATCACAAGACGTCTTTAGATCTACAAACAGTTCTAAAGATCCCCGTCGAAACTTCGATCTAGTTTGAGTGGATCTTATATCAGAAGAGAAGATTCTCAAGCATAAACAAACTAGGTGCAAGCAAAGTTCAACAACCGTTAGTCAATCAAATCAATCAAAAATAATAAACTACAATTATCTAGTTTACCACCAACGGTACTCCTGGATCTTCCCAATCCCAAAGAAATCTTTAAAATGAGCGGTCGTAAGAGAATTCGTCTAATTAGGGTACTTTTCTCTCCGAATAGATGGCTCCCCCAGTAACAACACAACAAGGTAGTTTTGCTGGCTCCGAGGATTAGTTTTCTCTAAATGCAAACTTCAATATTTATAGACCAAGGAAGTTTGGACACCAAGGAATTTCCAAAACCGAATATTCTCAAAGATATTTAATAAACACCAAATCGGTTTTCATAATTCCTGGAAAAGCTCTGTCAAAATATTGACCGAAATCTCAGTAGAAAATCTCAAATTAGTAAATGCACATTACCAATTATTATTTTCTAAAGATATGCATTTAATTGCTGGAAATTAAAAGAATATAAAATTAAAAACCTTAATTAAAATATTTTCAATTTATTTCGATCCGGGATTCTCCTTTAGTTATTAAGGAATATCTTTGAACAATAATAGATAACAATTACTGCACGTGTTCAAAGTATGTCGACATCTTTACTTTGTAAATCCTCTTTCATATTTATAATCTTGGAACCGATTTGCCACACTTCCAAACGAGTTTAGAATTGGTTCATATGTATTCCAAGAACTATGTGATTGATCAAAAACATTCAATCACCAATCATGGGTTTCACGGTTCTACCAAAATAAGTTTAGTTTCTACTTCCAAGTGGCTACTAGGGTCGGTCACATTAGTTTCCAAAACATTGTTAACTAAGTACCAGGATCGGTTACCACTTATTTATGGTATTTACTTGTGATCGGTTGCAAAAGTTATAGGATCGGTTACACCAATTATTAAAAACTTGTTAACCTACTACAAGGATCGATTACCATCTTGTGATTAGTCCCAACCAAGTTATATGATCGGTTACCCAATGACTAGGAATGGTCACACCAATTACAGATATCGATCATACCATCTCATGTGATTACTTAAGATTGGTTTCACTAATAAAAGTCGTACCGATACATAAGTCAGTCATTGTGAATAGTTTTACCAAGAACATAAGCAAGTCATGAGCGATTATATTAAATACACATATTGGTAATCCAAAGATTTGCAATGAATAATAATACCAATAAGCCTAGAAATTTCCCTTTCGATTCACAAAACAAGTTTATGAATGTACTTCCTTTAAACGAATGTAAAACATTGTTTCCTAGGACGAAATCTTCACCCATACCCATACACATAATCACAATAGCATTCATACGATTATTGTCGATGTCTTATATACGAAGTTCAAAAGATAAGCGTTATACTTCGTATTGTATTCCTTCATACTAGGTCTTACTAGAGTATAATCATTCACAGCTTCGCAATTATGTTTTCAATATAGCACGACTTGAAATATATGTTAGGTTCAAGTCAAAATATTACTAACTTCAAGAGGAAGGATGATGTCGTCGATGTAGCTCTTTACTTCTTTACATTCTTCAAGTCTTCGAGTAATACTTGTATGTCTCATATCCTAATAACTTTCTAGATAACCTATACGAAGTTGACTCTAGTAAATAATCAAGCGACTCTTTAAATGAGTTTTGGTTCACTAAAATATGACAACCAAACTTGACATACCAACGCTTGGTGGGTTCAACCGAGTTATGCTCTAACAGACACCCAATTAGTGTTATAGTAACAGATTTTCATAAATTTGAAGACCAGTATGTCACGAAAAATAAACGTATATTGTTCCCAATAATGTCCAATAAAATAAATTGGGTACTCTTTGAATGCCGCATAAAATAAATTGGGTGAATAATAAAAGGATTGTTGTTGATGGTGGTTTTTAGCTTAAGGTTAAAATCATAAAACCGTACAACTGACATGATATCACTATGACCATTAGCACATTTATTGAATCGATCATCATACCTATATAAGATTACCAGGGTACCTTTTTTTATGTGGCATGTTCCACGACAGAACCCTTAACATTGACCGACATCATCTATGCTAAACCCTAATTCTCATGCTACCGCGCCAAGGCATGCCAACCATGCCAGCCGCACCACTGTGCCAATGGCAAACCATGCCACCCACATCTCCGTGCCAAGGCATGCCAGCCGCACCATTGTGCCAATGGCAAACCATGCCACCCACATCTCCACGCCAAGGCATGCCAACCATGCCAGGCACACCACTGTACCAATGGAAAACCATGCCAGCCACATCTCCACGCCAAGGCATGCCAACCATGTCATCCGCACCACTGTTCCAATGGCAATCCATGATAGCCACATCTCCGTGCCAAGGCATGCCAGCCGCACCACTGTGCCAATGTAGAACCATGCCAGCCACATCTCCGCGCCAAGGCATGCCAACCATGCCAGCCACATCTCCGCGCCAAGGCATGCCAACCATGCCATCCGCACCACTGTGCCAATGGCAAACCATGTCATCCACGTCTACCGAGCCAAGGCATGCCAACCATGCTAGCCACACCATACGCCAATGGCATGCCAAACCCTTGGCCCCATCATGCCAAGCCGTCCGTACTAAACCCTTGTCCCCACTATGCCAAACCATCCACTCCATCGGCCTTGGCCCCACCATGCCGGCCTTCCCCATACGGCTACCAAAACGAAGGCGTGCGACGATCAACGGCCACCCTTCCATCCTAGATGCAAATCCTAGCCGTCCAAGGTCGCCAAACCTTTGGCCCAAAACCCTAGTTTTGGACACGCCAAACCACGCCAAGGCATGCCATGCCACATATGCCAATGGCATGCCAACCACCTTGTCGCGCCATACCA
The DNA here is from genome assembly GCF_003573695.1 of Papaver somniferum. NCBI lineage: Eukaryota > Viridiplantae > Streptophyta > Magnoliopsida > Ranunculales > Papaveraceae > Papaver > Papaver somniferum. The sequence goes on from NW_020628818.1 coordinate 2,121,709, forward strand.
TGCCGGCCTTCCCCATGCGTCTGCCAAAACGAAGGCGTACGACGATCAACGGCCACCCTTCCATCCTAGATGCAAATTCTAGCCACAACGCATGGTAACCTTTGGCCCAAAACCCTAGTTTTGGCCACGCCAAACTGCGCCAAGGCATGCCATGCCACATGTGAAAATGGCATGCCAACCACCTTTCCGCGCCATAGCATGCCGGCCTTCCCCATGAGGCTACCAAAACGAAGGCGTGCGACGATCAACGACCACCCTTCTATCCTGGATGCAAATCCTAGCCGTCCGAGGTCGTCAAACAACGCATGATAACCTTTGGCCCAAAACTCTAGTTTTGTCCACCCCAAGCCGCGCCAAGGAATGTCATGCCATATGTGCCAATGGCATGCCAACCACCTTGTCGTGCCATACCATGCCGGCCTTCCCCATGCACCTACCAAAACGAAGGCGTGCGACGATCAACGACCACCCTTCCATCCTAGATGCAAATCCTAGCCGTCCAAGGTCGCCAAACAACGCATGGTAACCTTTGGCCCGAAACCTTAGTTTTGGCCACGCCAAATCGCGCCAATGGTATGCCAACCACCTTGCCGCGCCATACCATGCCGGACTTCCCTATGTGGCTACCAAAAAGAAGGCCTGCAACAATCAACGACCACTTTTTCATCTAAGATGCAGATCTTAGCCGTCCAAGGTTACCAGCTAACACATGGCAACCTTTGGCCCTAATTTGGTTGCGCCTAAACAAAGACAAAACCCTAACTTTTGGCCGCGCCTAAACTGGGCCATATTAAAGCCATACTGATTATACTTTCATGTCACTGGCTACCAAACGAAAGATTTCAATAATCAACGGCTACCTTCCTCTTAAGATGCAAAATCTCGACCGTTGAAGGTCACCACCGAGCCGACAAGTCTCCCAAGATCAACTTGCCAGACAACAACAACATGCTACATGTTTTCCACGAAAACTCTCGAGACATCAACATATGTCACAAACTGGGGGATGCTCATTGGGTATTGGTTTGGCGATTTACAGCATGCGGCGTACACTACGCTCGTTATAAGAAAGTGTCATAAGGATGAGGCGGTTAGTAAATACAGGGAGTAATGGTGAAAATATTTCTTTTATGGAACATCAATTCCAAGCGTTATCGGTTACCACCTCCTCCCATTTACTCACCCGTTTTCCATTTCTTAATGAGACCAGAGTACGTTTCACTTCGATTTGTATAAATAGGCATTACCTATTTCGACCGAACGACAAGTTCAGGTCAGGAGGATACAACACTCAGAAAACATTTGCTAGATTTCCATCTGTTAGCTTCCCACTTTCTGATACAAGTCGTGAAACAACTACTCTTCCAAAATCAACTATTCTGGTCTCAACACTTTCTTCGCTTCCCTCCCCAAAACCAACCCTTATCCTTCACATTGTGACCGAAGCAAGTCTGGAACGGTCATTTCTTGGTTTAGGCCGGATTTGTACAGATTGATCTCTCGAATCTAAAGTACTCCCTTGCAGTACATTGTTTAGGGGTTAAATTCGTTTCTCACCCACACACCCGAAATTACCAAAATCAGCAGAAACCGTTTTCACCCTCAAACAATTGGCGACCACAATGGGAGATTGATCTTTCTATTACAATGACAATTTTCGACCGTCGATCTCATGCTTCGACCCAGATATCTAGGAGGTAGAAGCAGGCAATCCGCTCAGGGATCGACGACTCAGTTACCAGACGACCCGATTATCAGTCTTGACACGGCGAGGGATGACTGGGGACTGTCTAGACGTTAAAAGAGAACGATCCAACCAGGGATCGACGACTATCAGATGAGACGACTGGGGACTTTCCACAATCACGGCGGTGCCTCCCGTAAAACTCGGTCTTACACCCGGAAGATTCCCTTTTCATCAAGAGACCTGAAAAACCGAATAAGTCTTACCTAGACAAAATACATGGTTTGATATTTCAAGTTTTCACGGGAATGATGAAACTGATAGCCATGTTATGTTTCACCCCATGTCATCTACTGACACACAACGCTCACGGTTCCATGGTTTTCCTGAGATGTGTGCATCACTTGCAATCGTAATCAAGACAACATCATTCCCAAAACAATCCATTCCAAAAAAATTCATTCCAAAAGAATAATCCAAACCCTCAAGGTAACATTTGTTTATCAACCCAAAAATCCAGGAAATCAAAACCATAAACTAGGCGTTTCATTTTCCTTTCAAAAAAAAACCTAAAAATAAGAAGTTCAGAAGACAGAAATACATTCAAGGAAAGTTTTTCAACAATGGCTTGCTCTTCTTAGCAAGAGCCTCATTCGTGCTTTGGAGAGCCGCCCTCTTCAACTTCAGCTTCCTGGACAATTTTTCGACTTCCGCTTCCTGCTTCTTCACCATATCCGCAGAAGGACCTTCGACTGTTTCGACCAGCAACTTTTCAAACTAAGAGAAACCTTCAACGAACCAAGGAACATTGAACTCTAAGTTTACACACATGTCACGATGGAACCTCCATCTCGAGATTACATCCTCAGAAACAGTATTACCGGTCACGTTGCACATGTCGTCAATCGAAGACAAAGCTTCCTCCACACGCTTAACCAACGCAAATTGACTAGTAACCTTCTTGGTCGTGGCGATATGTCCGTAGCTTTCCCATATCTTGGTGTATAGCACCGCATGTTTGGATAAAACGCTAAATCCCCCGATCAACACATGATCCGGATAAGGAACCAGGTATAGAGGGTTGAAATTGGCGCCCGCGTCTACATAAGCAACCGACAAGGGATTCCTAACGACAATTGCACCTGCGGACACTGGAGTACTCTCCATTGTATAAGTCACAACGACGTTTTCATCTCGATCAACATCCATTCCAAGGTCGCTCGGTGCGGCTGCCATAATTGGAGACAAAGTTGTATCACCACCAGTATCCGTCTCAGGGTCATCTTCAAAAACGGTTTCCCCCTGTGACATCACAGATTAGATATTTTCCAAAGAGAAAGAAAAAAAAAACATGTAGGAGACTCACTGATTCACTTTCAGACTGGCTAGAGAAAGATTCAGGCACTGCTGTCAGAAGAAGTACTCTCGCTATCACTGAACTCTGATATTTCATCCTTCTCGGGTTCCCCATCGTTACGGATTGGCTCAGCACTGCCACCCTCCGTCTCGAGAAGCAATGTTTTCTGACTACTTGGTAAAGGCGTTCACGCTGCTGAGACCCTATGCAAGATACAAAGACGGATACTCAGGAAAGAAATAAGGATATACACGATCCAACTAAATTCAAGAGGAAGATCACACGTACCCGCATATTGGACGAACTGAAAGTCGGTAGGGCTGTCGGAACTGACTGGGAACCATCTGCACGACTTTTAGATCTTCTCTCCTTTACTTGTGGACTATCTGCATTCGGGCAAACGGATTTTCGCTTGGGCGAAGAAGGATCCCTCAGCAGTGGATGCTCCGCTAAAACCGCAGGAGAAGGCTTACCACAACGGTTTTCTACCACATCATTCACGAATCCATGGAAAACGAGAAACTCATCCTGCCAAAATATGTTATATTTGGAGGTTTTTGATGGATTTCATTTCGCAAGAAGGAAAAGGATACTTTTACCCGACACAAGAACAGTAGCATCGAGAACAGTTGGCAACGAGACTTCTGGAACAACCGGCTGACGAACAAGTGGGACCCCTTGGTCAAAACCCATATGCCGAGCCGCCCTATCGATATTGTAAGAGACTGCTTTGCAAGATCCTCGGAAGAAAGACGGCACATAACAGGGCGTGCAGCTTCGCATGAACACCATCCCTCCAACACTCATATCCTCTTTATCAGAAGACAAAGACATGATCGGAGCAGGAGCAAAGGTACTGATCTGAGTTATGGACGCATGCACTTGAGCCCATGGACTAAAATTGACCATGTGCGAGTTGTCAAGGAATCCAACCAGGTTCGATCCAATCTTTGGGCGCCTATTCGACCAGCGCGGTATCCTAGAGCCACCCCAAGACTCGGGAAATACGGCCAATGGTTTTGGAGCATACCTTTCGAAGTGCTCCCACAGCCACGCTTGGAGAAAGGCGGCATGAAAATACGAATCCACTTTCATGTAACCATTTGAAGCGCACATGTCCGCGACCAGCTGATCCAAGTGTGTGTACAGAGAACCAAGAAACAAGCCTCCAATAGGGAGAACGACACCTTTTGCCAATTTTATGGAAAACTTGATAATTTCCTGTCTTATCTCCTTCTTACCCGAGCTGTCAACGAAAATATCTCTGGATAACCAAAGACCAAGAACGCCGCGACATGAAGTGTACTATTCTTCTGATTCGGCTCCAACTCATCGGGAAACCACTGAGACATCCACCATCCATAAAAGCACCTCGTCTCGTTTTCTTTCCGAACGAATCCTTTTGATTTCGTAACCAGAGCGGCGCGCATTTCTTCTTCATTTGCAGACAATTTGACATCAAGGTTTCCTATTACAGGAAGGTTCAGTAACACGGCCACGCTCTCTAAGGAGATAGTCATTTCACCCCACCTGCATATGGACGTGTGAGTGTCTGGACACCATCTGGAAATAAAAGCAACCAAGCCTGGAATATATTTCCTAATTTAAAGCACTGCGGAAGCCGCGACAGCATCAATGATCTGCGCCTTGGTCAAACTGGTTTTTACACAATCCTGGCTCATCATGAATCGCATCCATTTCTCGAAGGGACGCAACAGACTCACATAGATTTTAAAGTCAATATGAGAAGCATGATACTCTTTCCTTTGAAGACAAAACCTTATTACACCTCTTGGACGAACCGAACGGGCCTCTCCTTCACTTTCCGGACCAGTCAGAAGAATCGACACATACTTGGGATGGTTTCTCCTAGTCGTGGCGGATGTTGTAAAGAACTCATCATCTATGTTCGGCTTGGAATTGGAAACATCTTTCGGTACGGAAAAACTTTTCTCAAATGACATCCTAACAAAAATTCTCTCATGCTACTTCCACCTTTCAAATAACTACAATGGAACAATACAACGAGAAACTATTACGGAAAGTGCATGGAAATTATTTTATCAGACACAGGAGATCCATCCTGGACGCAAGCCAATTTGTTTCAAAGTCATAATGAGCATAGGCAATGAAATGGGGACTGACAGACCCTGCATCACCACCTCATGCCAAGACCATACCCTGCAGCGATAAATTTGCGCCCGGCCGAGGAGGCGCTCCCCACCACGGGAACCATACACACGGTCACACCAGGAAAAAGGATTAAAACCTAGAAGCTAGGTTTTCGCGGGAAGGGAATGATAATTACCATCTCATGCATTCCTACTTTGCACGGTAATTGAGGCGGCCAACATCACTAAGGTATTCACGCCTAAATGTTACTACAAGTTCGTGCAAAGCATACCTACGGCTAGGATTCATACCAACGCAGAAGGACAACATTTATACAAGTTCATGAAAAGGTACGCCTACAGCTAGGGTTTGCACTAACAAAAAAAAACACAAGAAAAGCAAGTTAAAGAGGAAGTGTTGGAAGACATACCTGGGATTCGCTCGTCCGCTTTACTGTTACCACATGGCCAGAATAAAAAAAAAAATATAGGTGTGAAGTAAAAGGAGAGGACGACCCTCCTTTTATAGGCGTGATACTTGGGAGTTTGAATAAGGAAAGGACTTCTTATTTGAGTCAAGTAAGGAAAAGAGGCAACCGAGCCCGCGAAGACCAATCACCATGCCAAGACCATCCACGCCATTGCCTTAGCGCCACCACGCCAAGCCGTCCGCCATGATTTCCTCTCCAGGACCGCGCCATGCCTTGGCCCCATATGCCAAGCCGTCCGCGCATGCTTTGCCTCACCAAACTACGACATTGCCTTGGCCCTACCATGTCAAGTCGTCCGCGCCAGGACTTGCCGCACCAGCACCGACAACTCGCCAAGCCAGCGTCATGATGTTCCCTAACCCATCCAAGGTGGTGCGTATCCGTAATAAGCCGACGATCCTCATCTCACCACTTCACGGTCTACACCACGAATAGAATCTACGCAAGGCCGCCAAACACGAGGATCATGGACTCTCCTTACCTCTCTAAAAGGTTATTCGGACCTTCCTGACCATCTTTCCACGACTTGTCGTTTCGATTTTTGTCCTTTCCCGTCACCATCTTATGCTTACCTCACAACAATGCTCCTGTTCTGAGCTAAGCAGGGGACTTAATATTGATGGTGGTTTTTAGCTTAGGGTTAAAATCGTAAAACCGTACAACTGACATGACGTCACTATGACCATTAGAACATTTATGGAATCGATCAGCATGCCTATGTAATAATTACAAAGGTACCATTTTTTATGTGTCATGTTCCACGGTAGAACCTTTAACATTGACCGACATCATCTATGCCAAACCCTAATTCTCATGCTACCGCGCCAAGGAATGCCAACCATGCCAGCCGCACCGCTGTGCCAATGGAAAACCATGCCACCCACATCTCCGCGCCAAGGCATGCCAATCATGCCGTGCGCACCACTATGCTAATGGCAAACCATGCCAGCCACATCTCCGCGCCAAGGCATGCCAACCATGCCAGGCGCACCACTGTGCCAATGGAAAACCATGCCAGCCACATCTTCGCGCCAAGGTATGCCAACCATGCCAGCCGCACCACTGTGCCAATGGAAAACCATGCCAGCCACATCTCCGCGCCAAGGCATGCCAGCCGCACCACTGTGACAATGGAAAACCATGCCAGCCACATCTCCGCGTCAAGGCATGCCAACCATGCCAGCCGCACCACTGTGCCAATGGAAAACCATGCCAGCCATATCTCCGCGCAAAGGCATGCCAACCATGCCAGCCGTACCACAGTGCCAATGGAAAACCATGCCATCCACGTCTACCGCGCCAAGGCATGCCAACCATGCTAGCCGCAACATACGCCAATGGCATGCCAAACCCTTGGCCCCACCATGCCAAGCCAACTGCACCTTGCCTTGGCCCCAACCATGCTAGCCGCACCGTGCGCCAATGGCATGCCAAACCCTTGGCTCCACCATGCCAAGCAAACCGCACCTTGCCTTGGCCCACCATGCCAAGCCGTCCGTACCAAACACTTGGCCCCACTATTCCAAGCCATCCGCGCCATTGGCCTTGGCCCCACCATGCCGGCCTTCCCTATGCGGCTACCAAAACGAAGGCATGCGACGATCAACGGCCACCCTTCCATCCTAGATGCAAATCCTAGCCGTCCAAGGTCGCCAAACAACGCATGGTAACCTTTGGCCCAAAACCGCCGACCACATTTCCGCGCCATACCATGCCGACCTTCCCCATTAGGCTACCAAAAGGAAGGCGTGCGACGATCAACGGCCACCCTTCCATCCTGGATGCAAATCCTAGCCGTCCAAGGTCACCAAACAACGCATGGTAACCTTTGGTCCAAAACCCTAGTTTTGGCCACGCAAACCGCGCCAAGGCATGTCATGCCACATGTGCCAATGGCATGCCAACTACCTTGCCTCGCCATACCACGCCGACATTCCCCATGCGGCTACCAAAAAAAAGGCGTGCGACGATTAACGGCCACCCTTCCAGCCTAGATGCAAATCCTAGCCGTCCAAGGTCGCCAAACAACGCATGGTAACCTTTGGCCCAAAACCCTAGTTTTGGCCACGCCAAACCGCGCCAAAGCATGTCATGCCACATGTGCAAATGGCATTCCAACCAACTTGACGCGCCATACCATGCCGGCCTTCCCTATTCGGCTACCAAAAAGAAGGCCTGCAACAATCAACGACCACTTTTTCATCTAATATGCAGATCTTAGCCGTCCAAGGTTGCCAGCTAACACATGACAACCTTTGGCCCTAGTTTGGTCGCGCCTAAACAAAGCCAAAACCCTAACTTTTGGCCGCGCCTAAACTGGGCCATATTAAAGCCATACTGATCATACTTTCATGCCACTGGCTACCAAACGAAAGTTTGCAATAATCAACGGATACCTTCCTATTAAGATGCAAAATCTCGACCGTTGAAGGTCACCACCGAGCCGGAAAGTCTCCCAAGATCAACTTGCCAGACAATAACAACATGCTACATGTTTTCCACGAAAAAACTCGAGACATCAACACATGTCACAAACTGGGGGATGCTCATTGGGTATTGGTTGGGCGGTTTACAACGTGTGGTGTACACTACGTTCGTTATAAGAAAGTGTCATAAGGATGAGGCGGTTAGTAAATACAGGGAGTAATGGTAAAACGCTTTCTTTTATGGAACATCAATTCCAAGCGTTACCGATTACCACCTCCTTCCATTTACTCACCCGTTTTACATTTCTTAATGAGACCAGAGTACGTTTCAGCTCGACTTGTATAAATAGGCATTACCTATTTCGACCGAACGACAAGTTCAGGTCAGGAGGATATAACACTCTGAAAACATTTGCTAGCTTTCCATCTGTTAGCTTCCCACTTTCTGATACAAGTCGTGAAACAACTACTCTTCCAGAATCAACTAGGTCTCAACACTTTCTTCTCTTCCCTACCCAAAACCAACCCTTCTCCTTCACTTTGTGACCGAAGCAAGTCTGGAACGACCATTTCTTGGTTTAGGCCGGATTTGTACAGATTGATCTCTCGAATCTAAAGTACTCCCTTGCAGTACATTGTTTAGGGTCTAAATTCGTTTCTCACCCACACACCTGAAATTACCAAAATCAGCAAAAACCTTTTTCACCCTCAAACAATTGTATAAAATAAATTGGGTAAACAACTGAAGGATTGTATAAAATAAGTTGGGTCAACTAGTCTATAGGCATATTAACTTATTAGGATTTCTTTAGTGAAATCTTTGGCGAATAGAGATACAACTAGAAAACGTTTTGGCGAATTGGGGAATTGAAATTTGAGTAAATTATTTTATTATAATGTACTATAGTAGTTCAGTTGGGATTACAACAACAGATGCAATACTACTGGTTGTCTGCTTAGTTTGGTGTTTATTATCATTAAAACTACTTACAAGTGATTGTCCTCAATTGGATAACAATGTTCTTTCCTTCAATAAAACATATCTACTGTAGGACCTTTCCGAGTAGCTTCTCTTATGCTCATTTTGGCATTGTGCGTAGGTTGGTTCATATAACGTATCTGTTAGAGCATTGCTCGGTTGAACCTACCAAGCGTTGGTATGTCAAGTTTGGTTGTCATATTTTAGTGAATCAAAACTCATGTTAAGAGTCACTTGATTATGTACTAGAGTCAACTTCGTACTGGTTAGCTTGAAAGTATTAGGATATGAGACATGACAATTATTGCAAAGACTTGAAGAAGCAAGGAGCTACAACGACAACAATCATCCTTCCACTTGAGGTTAATGATATTTGACTTGAACTGTTTCATTTCCTAACATATCTTTCAAGTCGTGCATATTGAAAACATAATTGCAAAGCATATTTGAACTCTAGATAGACATAGTATTAAGGAATACAATACGAGGTTTATTGCTTAACCATTAAACTTTGTAGATAAGACATCGCCATAATCATTTGAATGCTATTGGAATTATATATGTGTATGAGGTGAGGATTTCATCCTAGGGAACAATGTTTACATGTGTTCTAAGGAAGTAAGTTCATAAACTTGTTTGTGAACCGAAAAGGAAATTGCCAAGTGTTATTGGTTTTGTTATTCATTGCATATCTTATGAACAACCAATATGTGTGATTGAGTATAACCGCTCACAACTTGTTTGTGTTCTTGGTAAAACTATTCACACAAGCCTGACTTATGTATTGGTATGACTTTTATTAGTGAAACCGATCTTAAGTAATCACCTGAGATGGTATGATCGGGTTTGTGTTATGTCTGACCAAATTTGGGAAAGGGGAACCGATCCTAGTAAGAGGTGCAGTACATCACAAAGGGGAACCGATCCTTGTATGAGGTGCAGCAAGGTTTATAGCAGAAAGGGCAACCGATCCTATGGACATGTGCAACATGTTTTTAGGCAAAGGGAACCTATCCAATGGATATGTGCAACACATATAAGTTAGATACCATATATATGTGGGGAACCGATCCTAGTACCTAGTCAACTGAATTTTGGAAAGCTAGTCTTGAAAAAGCGGGGGTCTAACAACAACACCCAATATTTCGCTTAGCAATCTGTATGGACAAACTCGGAGATATCAATCTCAAGCCAATCAATCTGATTGTACTCGTACGATAGAAGATGCAAGATCAGATCACACAACTACGATAAAAGTAGTATCGGCCTGGCTTCACAATCCCAATGAAGTCTCTAAGTCGTTAACCTGGTTTTAGAAGAAGAAAACCAAAGGTTAAAGGATAATCGACTCCAGCACGCAAAATAGTATCACACGTAAGGTGTGGGGATTAGTTTTGCACAATACTAGATGTATCCTTTATATAGTCTTTCAAATCAGGTTTTACAATCAATGTTAGCTTAGTAACAAAGCATTCAATATTCACCGTTAGATGAAAACCTGATTTAGATTCAAGCTAATATTTCTCAAACGTTAGATCGAAAACTTAGCTTGTTACACACACTTGACAATGCACGCTTCTAGGTTTGTTAACCGTACCCAAACGTATGCACTTGTTGGTTCAACAATAGTTAACCAAAAGGTTAGCCATATGAGAATTTCATATCAACCATGTTATTCTTCACCATAACTAGTTCAAATGACTTCAAATGAACTAGTTAGAGAGTTGTTCAATTGCAAGGAAATCTTATGTACTACATAAGACACAATTGAAGCAAAGATGATTTGATTCACTTGAATCAGTTCATGAACTTTTATATCCACGGTTTGCAAACCACATTCCTTAGTCTTTTTAAGTTTAAGTTCAGAAATCATCTTCAGATATATAACCTTCTCAAGTTCGCAGACTAGGTTCGCGGACTTAACTTACCGGGCAGAGTTTACAAACTCCAGCAGAAATTCTCGGGTATGATAACTTCGCCGGTTCACGGACTGGGTTCGCGTACTTAGCTTCACGCAAGTAGTTTGTCAACTCCAGCAAAAATTCTCGGGTTTGAGAACTTCGACAGTTCGCAGACTGAGTTCGCGGACTTGGCTCACGCCATTCTTCCGGTTCTCTTGATCAACAAAGTTCGCAAACTTTGGTTCAAGGAATAGGACTTATACATAAATGTGTTTCCACAACAATGCTTATGTACATAATTGGTTATGTAATCTAAACTGTCATTTCAATCATTGAAACATTCTTAGAGGACGTTATACAGTTGTTACACCATTTCTCGTCAAAGCAATTTTCAAGATGATTGAAACATATCATGACTTTCGTCACATGGTAAAGATAAACTTGATCGAAGCGAAAAGCTTACCAACACATATTTCAAGATATAGATAGGCGAGGTATACTCGGATCGAAATACCAAATGTGTATAATCCAAGTCTATATATATAGCATACGACTTCTTGTCTCACAGAGTGGGAGATAGAGTAGATAGACTTTTGAGTGATAGATAAGTTCAAGTCTTCACATACCTTTTTGTCGAGAAGTTCCACCGGTTCCTTGAGTAGTTATTCTACTTGTATGATGAATCGCCATGAAGTCCTTGAGCTCAACTACACTTTCTATCCTAGTTCGAGACTTAGCTATAATAGACTAGAAATCAAGACTTATATTTTTGATCACTAACATTGACAAACATTCTTGAGATAGAAACGCATGCGAATACGACCGAGCAATGCTCTAACAAGTGTAAATATGCACAGTACTCACATGGAGGTAGAACCGAAACTTGTTTTGGTAGAACCGTTAAACCTATGATTGTGATTGAATGTTTGTTTGATCAATCACATGGTTCTTGAAAGTCAAATGAACTAATTCTAAACTTGTTTGGAAGTATGGCAAATCGGTTTCAAGGTTGTAAGTGTGAAAGATAACTTACAAAGTAAGGATGTCGACATACTTTGAACACGTGATGTGAATGTTTATTTCTTTAATTGTTCAAAGTTATTCCTTAATAGCTAAAGGAAGAAATCCCAGGATCGAAATATAAGTAAGTTAAGAATCTTTTAATTAAGGTATTAATTTCATTTTGTAGGGAAATATAAGAATTAGTAATGTGCATTTACTAATTAGATTTTCCGAGAGATTTCGATCATTATTTTTGGACAGAGCTTTCCAGGAATTATGAAAACCGAATTTGTGCTTTAATGAATATCTTGAGAATATTTTCGGTTTTGGAAATTCCTTGGTGTCCAAACTTCCTTGTCTATAAATACTTGAAGTTTGCCTTTCTAGCAAACTAATCCTTCGTAACAACAGACTTCCTCTTTTGTTGTTGTTACTGGTGTAGCCGCCTATTCGGAGAGGAGAGTAACCTAATTAGGCGAAATCTCTTACATCCGCTCAGTTTAAAGTCTTCTTTGGGATTGAGAAGCTCTAGCGTGTACCGTCGGTGGGAAACTAGATAATTACGGTTTATCTTTTATTTTCGATTTATTTGATTGACTAACGGTAGTTGAAATATGATTGCACCTAGTTTGTTTATGCTTGAGGATCTTCTCTTCTGATGTAAGATTCACTCAAACTAGTTCAGAGTTTCGACAGGGATCTTTAGACTGTTGTTAGTTCTAAAGACGATCTTGTGATAATCCATTGTTAACAGACTCCGTTCTGTGCGTGATTGATCACAAGAGATTCAAGTGATTGTGTGCAGGTTTTTATTGAAAATTTGAGAATATTTGAAGACAAAGTAGATATTGAAGATCTGACTTGGGTTTATAATCTTTGGTGTGCACAATACTTGATTTGGTAAAAGAGGATCCAATTAATAATCGGTTTATCCTTGTGGTAGATTGGATTGATTAGTTGAGTAAATCGACATCAACACAATTCTTTGGATTAAGAGTATTGTTGGCTTAATCTTAAACGATTACTTCGGTAATTGAACATAAGATAGACGGAAGAGCCTTTGTCCGACTCATATCACTTGGTTGAATAGAGTTGATACCAAACAGATTTGTTGTTCCTTTACTGTTTGGAATATGAATCAAAGGAATTGTTCCAAGTACGTGACTTATTTATAAGTTGGAGGCGTGGGAATACAAATGGAACTAGGTGAACTATAGGTTTAGTTTCTTGGTCTCAACTATACGATGTTAGGTGTAATTTTGTGTAGCGGATTAATCCTGAGAGTATTCAATTCTGGACAAGGTCCCGAAGTTTTTCTGCATTTGCGGTTTCCTCGTTAACAAAATATTGATGTGTAATTTACTTTATATTTCCGCATTATAATTATTTTATTTTAATTAAAGTAAACTACACAAACGTTAATTCATATTTACTTGATAAGCAATCCTATTGTGTTTGGTTAAGTACGAACCTTTGTATCAAGTAAACATACTTCGTTGTTGCATTGTCTCGATCTCGTATCCATAGACGATCACACGAAGTGTGAACCAATTAGTTGTATTGTATCGACTCAGTCCATAGACAATCACTTTCGGAGAAAGTACTTATAGGTAGGAAAAGTTTTAGCTTGTGCTATATCTGGGTACCCTCGCCTTTTCAGTATACTATTAGTTCTCTGCACATGACCATCTCCTCGTTGGTTTGTTTCATAGTAATTCAGTGCATTTGTAACTTGAACAATGTGTTGTTTATTCGTAATATGTGAAAATTGTCGGTGTAGGAGTGGGAAGGGAGGGAAAATATGAGCATGCCCACTTATGTGACAATTGTTATTCGTCAAAGTCTCCGAGTAACGTCCATTGATAAAACTAAAACCAATGACAAAAGAGATTGTGCTTCTGTTAGATAGGTTAGCGCATTAATTTGTGTATGTGATTCTTCTTTTTAGTGTTGTTTTGGCATATTGAAACTTATTATTCCCTATTGAAATATCGATATTCATGTCCTGAAGATGTAAGATTAATTCGTTTATCCTAGGTTGAAATCTAATCTTTACTTCGGATTTGTTCAGGCTATAGATCCAAGAACTTGTATAGTGTTGTTCAAAATGCTGAATCGTGCTATATTTGATGACATTAATGGATGCATTTCTACTGGGAAGTAGGTTTCATATACTCTCAACTCGTTCTTGCCGACTGTTTGTTTTTCCATCCATTCTCCTGATCTCATTTCAGATTCTTTCATCTCTCTTGATTATTCTAGATCTGATTTCGGTTCCCTGGTGACATCGATTTGATTTCTTGATCCCACATTTGCGACCTTGCTTTTTTTAGATTTTTTACTTTCTTGATTTCATGAACTTCTTGGTATTATCTTGGCTTTTCTCGCGTTTGTTCTATGCCAACATATAATTTGTAGTGAATCTGGTTCATCTAGTTGTGAGAGTATGGTGATTCATTTTTCTTCAGATCTTGTTGGTTCTGGTCCATGCAAGGACTAGTGTTTATGGTGCTTATGGGTCAGATTGGGTGTTTGCACTTGTGTACAACTGCGATTCTATGCCTATTGCAGAGCTCTATTGGATACAGTTAGTGAGTATTTCTCACTTATTGGCATGAGACATTACTGCAGATTGTTGTGTGTTGTGCATAAAAAAAGATTGTGTAGTGGAGGCTGCTGCTTGCTTTTCCTTTTGCTAGTAGTTTAAGGTGTGTGTGGCGTTTTACATCACCTGTTTGTTTTTAAACCTCAAGCTATATGGTTGTTTGTTCACAAATAAATGCAAGCTAGGGAGCAATATTGCTAGCTTCCATCAACTGTTGGTTTGTTTAGCCTGTGTATGAATAAAACTAAGTGTAGATGATGTTATTCAACTATTTGTGGTGTATGAGATCTTTTCGATGTTGGTACGTCAAGCCTGAGTATACATATTGAATTTGAAATAGTGATGGTACTTGTTGCAAGAGATGTGGTTTATATGGATTTTCAATAATCAAGTCCTGTGGTGATTATTCTTGTGCTGCTGCTACTTTTGTTCCACCTGTACATCAACTGCCTTTGCATTTTCTATTTCTGCTAAGAGCTCGGCCCTGTTGTGTAGAGTGAATGCGCATGTGTGTGAGAGACGAGAGCTCAGTCCAGTAATGTGCACTCTCAAGATGTCTTTTCTAGATACCTTGAGATTGAGGGGGACTGGGGGAGTAATAGAGTGAATGTGTATGTGTGAGAGAGCTGAGAGCTTAGTCCTGTAAGCGTATGGTTAACACGTGAATGTGTCGGCGAAAGAGTTGTGCATGTCCGAGTATAGAACTCAGATATAAATGAACCTTTTAATCAATTCAATTCATCTGTTTCACAATGTAGATATTCAACTTTCTTCACATAAATCAAGAACACTAATCTCCCCCTTTAACGAGGTCAAGACTAATCAAAAGTCAAATAGTTAAGTGACAGTAACCGTTGGATCTCCCTCCTTTAAAATCTGGAATGTTAGATAAAAGCATATTCCCTACAAGATTCCCGTCACATTTCGTGTGATTTTTTTGGTTACTCGACGGAAATACCCCTAACATAATAAATTCCTTCCTGAGTTCTCCTCCCACGGCTTCTTTCCTTTCTCATTTTTCCGGCTGCGAACTATTCACCACCAACACTCTACGAACAACCTAGCAGCAGCAACACCAGCACCGCCGCCATCTCTGTGACATAACCTATTTCTTTATCCACCAACCCCAACACCAACACCAGGAGCACTACACCACCATAACCACTACCGGCACCGTCATTGTAGTCGTCGTCGTCGTCACTGCCATAACCACATCAGTAGGGAAGATCCCTGAGTTTCCAAATTATGGGAATGTGATATTAACAGATTCAGAGATTGATGAGAATACAAATATTCACAAAATCAGATTATCAGATTTATGTTAATAGACAGGGATATACCCACCAATGGGAACAAAATCAATCAACATTGGACTATAACACAGTAATTGAAAATCAAGAAATTGAATAATGATTAGTAAAAGATGAATCTTTCAATGCAGTTTGAAACCCTAAGGAGAAATTAATATGAAGCCACTGCCCACTTTCCAAAATTAAGAGTAACTAAAAAATAATCTTTGACCCAAATCCCCAAAATCGAATTCGAATTACAAACCCCAACTATTTCAGATTCAACTCTATTATGAAAACCAGCTTTAATTGCAGTACTACCGCTGTAGGTGTAAATAATCCACACATCCAGGTGGAGCAATCCTGGGTAACGAAGCATCAACAACAGATGAAGTGTGAAGCACCAAACCATCTTACCCGACTTTGGCGCGAGAAAAGAGACACCAAGGAAACCCGTGAAGACAATACGTGTAAAGATCGGAGGTGACTGAAGAGATAGCCGTCGATTATAAGAGAAATAAATGCACTGACGAAGTAGTTGAGAAGATAAGGAGAATCTGGTCAAAGTAAGACTCGGCTAAGAACATCAAGGGCGACATCGTCTACACTCACCAAGTAATCTACATCGGATGGATGGACGTCGGGAAAAGACATCACTAGGTCGTCCCTACACCTCAGATGAGACATCACCAGCCAACCGAGAAGTACATCAAAGAAGATGTACCGCGACACACACTGTAACTTGGATGTATCATCACTTGTAGCTATAAATAGAGAGCTATGTAGAGAGCTAGAAAGGCAAGTAATCAGTGAGGGAAGAGAGAATACGAAGAGATTGTAGTGAGAAAAGAGAGCTTGCTAGTGATTCATATCCCTTGTAACCTTGAAATCGAGTAATAAGATCATCCTTTCACCCCCGTGGATGTAGGTAATCATACCGAACCACGTATATCTTGTGTTCTTGTGCATACCTTGCTTGTTTACTTCATGGCGTGTGTGTGTTTATGTCTCTTGGATATAGAAGTATGGTTTTCGGCATCTACATTCTGGCGCCGACTAAGGGGACCGTGTAACATCATTTGATACCTTGCATAAAAACCATTAAAGAGAGATCCAAAAGCTCCCAAAACATCTTTGGATGTTAGTTGACGCTAAGTTAAAGACTCTTGTGGTTATGAGTTGACAGTTGAGTCTTTTAAAACCTTATTTTTCTTCTTCAAACTCGGGTTTTCTACATTATTTTTATCTAGTCTTTGTTAAGCTTGCAGAGTCTTCACTTCGAGTCGAAAAATTCTGTCAATGGTCTGAACTATTTTGCTCTTGTTAAACAAAACTTTTGCCACCCGTCGAACAAAAATCTTCTTATCTTACGATCTTGAGTCAAAGAAACTTGTGGTTGGTTTTGTTTTGAAAATATTTTCTTTACATCAAAACTTTTGAAATAGTTAAGATCTCAGGTTTGAGTTATGGTCGATTGTGTTTCCTTCTATGACTTAGACGAGTTGGTAGAAAACTTCGAAGCTCCCAAAAAGATCATCTTTGATGCTTGGTAGAAGCTAGAACGAAACTTCATCTCACTGGTCATATCTCGTCGTAGGTTAATTAAACACAATAGTAGCAGCGGAAAAATCAAATCAAAATCATTGAGTTAGGGTTTTCCAAATCTATGGCTAGAAGGGGGATAGTGAGTACTTCGATGACAGTCTCATCCTGATCCCATAACAAGATCCTTACATCGCCGTTAGAAAGCCAAAAGGTCGAGAAACCTTGTTTTGGCAACTTGTGTAGTTGAGACACCGTCAAAGCGATTGACGGAAGTCATTATTACAAACCCTGGCCAAGAAAGAAACTTTCTGATCAAGCGTACGGATGATTAATGATTTCTGGCACAAAGAATGTTAGGACAAATAATGATTAATGCATGGTAAAAGTACCGAAAGCGACGTAGCAAAATAACATTTAAAAAGTTGTCTTCTTAGTCAAAATAACTTGGTTTGTTGAGTTCAGCATGTTGAAGTAAAAAGGAATCGTACTTGTTTGAAATTTTTCCTTTTCAGAAATTCAGAACTGATGTACTTCATCCTTAACCTATTCGAAAACAGTCCAAAGTGAGGTGTTGTTTATTTTGTTGACGTAGGTAGGGAGGGCGAGCCGAAGAGTATCAATCATACCCGAGCCGATGGCAAGTGCTTCCGGGACGGGCAGGATTCTGAGGAATCGAACGGTAGAAGGAACTAGCGTGAAGGAAGGAGTAACGGGCTCTCGACAAAACAATTGACAACATCATCATGAAGAATCCCAAGTACCGGGTGGAGGCATGGCAACTGTCAATGAGGAAGTCGACCTAGGCCGAGACGATAATCCTTCCCCGAGAAGATTAAGGATCAACCCGAGCCAAATGAGACTAGAGGACATGAGAGACGGAATGACTGCATCGGACACAGAGGGCGACGATGAAGAGAAAATGATGCGAGAGGACCATATACGAGCAAGGCAACGAGCGGAATACCGATTTGCCTTGGAACAAGAAGGCGAGAGGATTAGAGGGGTGCACCTAGAGATAGGCAATCCCACCAGAGACATCCTACCGATAGCAACCGCTTCCCCTGTAATTCCTCCTGTGGCACCACCGGTTCCACCACCCAACATGGTAGGAAACCATGCAAATGGTCATTCCAGTCACGAGAGTACCGACCCGGCATTGCTAGCAATCCTGGCCAACCACAGAAGGCAGGAAGACATAATGAGGGAATTGCAGAGAAGAAATCTGGCACTAGAGCATGAAAACTATCAACTTAGAAATCAGAGTTCTGGGTCACGAGGGTCATCGAGTTGAGGAGCTTCCAGCAACCATACCCGATCAAGGCAAACCCGAACTCCACCCCTTGTCCGAGGGCGCATACCCGACCCTAACCGTACTAGAATCGGGTACGGTCCTCCCGAGAACTCTTCAACTGTGCATAACGGGAGACCCGAGGCGGCGACTGAGGCCAAACTTAAACATCTTGAGGAGATGGTCAAGAAATTGGCTGGAGGTGGCGAGGACAATAAGCTGGCAGAAGTGATTAGCGAAGCGCAGAAAAATCCATTCACCAAGGAGCTTGAGCTAGCTCCACTCCCCTCTAAATGCACACTCCCAACTTTTCCTTCCAGGTTCGATAGCACTGGCGACGCAGGGGAGCATATCAAGATGTATAGCATGTCCCTATTGCAATGGAAGAACTATGACGTGGTTATGTGCAAGTTTTTTCTGGCAAGTCCGGAAGGCGAGGCAAAGAACTGGTTTTATACTTTGCCCGATCAGTCCATTAGCCACTATTGCGTCCTAGTGGAAACATTTCTTGAAACTTGCATAACAGCATTGCTCTCCCAAGGGTAAATAAGTTGTTCACACTGGCAAGAAGGTTCAGGGAACCCTTAATATCTCTAACGGATAGATGGAGGAAGCTGTGTACCGATATCGGAAAGGTCCATGTCGATCAACAGATCTTCGGGTTTGAAAACACATTAGGAAAATCCGACCCTATTTAGATAGCAATGTACACCGAGAAACCGCAAACGTTAAGGAAGATGAGGAAGATGCAAGAGCATTACATCGCATCAGAGGAGATACAAGAGGGGGCACGGGATAGAGGAGTACAAGAATCTAGTGCGCTGGCGGAGCCTGTCCCTCAGGGAAATCCAAAATGATTAGAGAAAAGGCTGATGGCACCACAGCAAGTCTCAGGCAAGAAGGGAAAGAAGCCTCGTAACGAACCAAGAACTTACACGCCTCTAAACGCACCATTTGAAGAAATATTCAAGGAAGTAGAAAAGCGAAGCGACATTAGATACCCCAAGACCAGGGGCATCCAATTTTACGAGACAAGAAATCATCCCGAGTTCTGTCATTACCATCAGTACCGAGGTCAATCGACTAACAATTGTCGAGAGGTAAAAGATATCTTCCAGCATATGATCCGAGATGGGTACTTGCGACACTTTGTTAAGCAACTCCGACACCTACCCAACCTGACGTACCAGTGCACAAGTGAGGATCGATCGCGAAACTCAATTTATTTGCAATACCATATCGACTCGGCAACTCAAGGGTTTGACTTAGGGACCAACATTACCTCTAGGATCCACAAGAGGGATCGAGAAGTAAAAGAGATCTTCACTGTGGAAAAAACCTTACCTATGGAACCCTGGATGATGCATCCGATCACCTTCTCAGCTAAGGATGTTCCCTCGAATAGCCAAGCACATGGAGATCCCCTAGTGATCACCTTGCTCATCGAGGAATGGGGAGTCAAAATAATACTGATGGACAGTGGGAGCTCAGTTGAGGTCCTCTTTTACGACACGTTTAAAAAATGGAGTTGTATGATGACATTTTAATCCCGCCAACTTATCGATTTTACGGCTTCAACGGTACAGTGACTATACCAAAGGTAGAAGTCACTCTCAGAGTTTCGGATGGAGAGAATACTTGGACATTCTTACCACCTTCTGTGTGGCAGATGTCGTATCGCCTTATGAGACGATCCTCGACAGACCTTGGATTGCAGGCATCAAAGGGGTGGCATCAGCATATCATCAAAGGTTAAGATTCCCATCTTATCGAGGGGTGGTGGAAGTATTAGGCAACCCCCAAGCCGCGAGACAGTGCATGTAGTTATATATCTAGCAAAATGAATAAAGACGATCAAGACATCGTCGAGAAAAGAACAAAGCCAAGGAGATAAAAGCAGGGGAAGAATTTGAAAAGGTGCTCTCACAAGCCATCACAGCTTACGAAACAGGCGAGAAATAGATCTTATAATAATCAAAGGAGGCGACATCGGTTGAAGGGAAAACTGAGCATTAGAATGAGCCAAAGCCCAATTTCTCGGCCCTAGAATCTAACCGTCAGGTTAACTTAGGGACCGAGGAAGAACCGAAGATGGTAAGAATTAGAACCCTGCTACCGGACGAACAAACAGAGCAGTTAATAGCTCTATTTGGGGAACACATAGATGTATTCGCCTGGAAAATGCATGATATGGAGGATATCGATCCAGAGGTATGCTCACATCATCTAAACATAGATCTCAAATTCAAGCCAATCCGACAAAAGATGCGAAGAATTGCACCCGAGCTACAAGCCGCAATAGAGGCCGAGTTAAAAAAGCTACAAGTGGTTGGGATCATTCGAAAGGCTCAATACCTGCAATGGATATCAAACATGGTGATAGTCCCTAAAAGGAATGGAGGATTTAGGATCTGCATTGACTTCAGCGACTTGAATAAAGCTTTCCCAAAGGACAGCTTCCCTCTCCCCAGTATCGATCAGCTAGTGGAATCCATAGTTGGATACAAGGCGATAACACTAATGGACGGTTACCCGGGATACAATCAAATCCCCTGGCTCCCGAGGATCAAGAACATACGTCTTTATTTACGCCTAGAGGGTTGTATTGTTACACTAAAATTCCATTTGGATTGAGGAACGCCGGCGCCACATATCAAAGGTTGGTGGAAGATATGTTCGAGGACAAGATACACAACACCATTGAGGTTTATATGGATGATATGTTAGTCAAAAGCAGAGTAGCATCCAACCACATCGATGATCTTCGGGGAATCTTTCAAACTATGAGTAAGTATAAGATGCGAGTAAACCCGGCCAAATGCACTTTTTGGGTTACCTCGAGTAAGAACCTGGGATACATAATTACCGATAAAGGAATTGAAGCCGACCCAAACAAGATTAAAGTTGTATTGGAGATGTTGTCCCTGGTGACCATAAAGGATGTACATCGGTTAAATGGAAACTTGGCAGCACTAGGGCGATTCATCTCACGATCTTCGGATAAATGTAAAGATTTCTTTGGGACGTTAAGAAAAGGAGAAAAATTCAAATGGAGCGAGGAGTGTGAGGAGGCATTCCAAAAAATTAAGAAACATCTCGCAAGCCTACCAGTGTTACAAAGACCCGAGCCCGACGAAGTGCTTACCTTATATCTCGGGGCAACGAGTTATGCCATAAGTGCGGTCTTAGTCAAAAATGTGGGGGCAGAAGAAAAGCCTGTGTACTTCATAAGAAAAACCCAGCGGAGAAGAACTACACCAAATTTAGAAATTGATACTAGCCTTAGTATTTGCAACACAAAAGCTTCGAACGTGTTTCCAAACTCACAGAATTCGAGTACTTGCGAAGTCTTCCATGGAATCAGTGCTTCACAATGCAGCAAGGTCGGGACGGATCTCTAAATAGAGTGCTCAAATCAAACAGTTCAATATCTTCAATGAGATGATAACGACAATAAAGGCACAGGAAGTAG
This sequence comes from Papaver somniferum, assembly GCF_003573695.1. NCBI lineage: Eukaryota > Viridiplantae > Streptophyta > Magnoliopsida > Ranunculales > Papaveraceae > Papaver > Papaver somniferum. The sequence continues at coordinate 2,143,859 of NW_020628818.1, forward strand.
CCGACTTTCTGGCAGATTTCCCTTTAGACGATGAGGACGAAGTCGAAGACATTCCAGGGATGGAAGAAGACCGAGAAGATCCATCCGACCTCCTTGAAACCTGCAGTCCGCTGCGATGGGAAGTATTCGTATACGGGTCATCCAATAAAGATGGGTCGGGATTAGGACTAGTCTTCACCACACCAAAGGGGAAGAAGATGGTTCACTCCTTTAGGCTTGAATTCAAGGCAACAAACAATGTCACCGAGTACGAGGCTGTGATACATGTTTTGCGGCTGATAGTCGAAATGGGGATCCACTACGCGAGGCTAACTAGTGACTCTCAGTTAGTTATTAGGCATATCAACGGGCAGTATGCTATACATGACCCAGTATTGTAGAAGTATTGGGAGCTCGCCCAATTTTATATCTGCCAAATACCAAACATCAAGTTCCGACACATTTGTAGAAAAGATAATCGACATTCGGACGTGTTGGCATACATCGCCTCCATGATAACAGACCCGAAAATTGAAGGCATCCGAGTCATAAGAATCCTGATGTCTGTACCTGAGCCAGTAGACATAAAAGCATATGTAGCGGTAACCACGGCCGATAATATGAAGCTGGAGATTGGAGAAAACCCATTCACCAGTACTTGGAGACGGGAGAGTTACCCAAGGGACGACCTGAGATCAACAAAATTAAAAGCAAAGCAGCGGCGTACGAACTAAAAGACGGTGTTCTGTACAGAAAGTCCTACCTAGGGCCACTGTTAAGGTGTCTAATCAAAGAAGAGGGGCACTCAATACTAAATGAGCTACATTATGGGGTCGCGAGCAATCATAGCTCGGGTCGGAGCTTGGCAACCCGAGCCAAAACCATGGGATATTTTTTTTCCCTACATGAACGAAGATGCAAAACATATGGCATTAATTTGCGATGAATGCCAAAAGTTTGGCAAAAATATACATGCACCTGCAGTAACTCTAAACTCAGTGATTAGCCCTTGTCCTTTCGCCAAGTGGGGGATCGATATTGTAGGACCCTTACATGTCAGGTCGGGACAGAGAAAATATTTGACCGTGGCTACTGACTACTTCACAAAATGGGTGGAAGCTGCACCACTGCGGCACATTCGGGATAAGGGCGTTTTTCGTTTTATTTGGGAACACATCATTTGCCGTTTTGGCGTACCAGCAGCAATCGTATCGGATAATGGAAAACAGTTACAGAGCAAGAATATTGACCTGCTATTTAACACCTACAACATCCGGAAAAGCAAGGCGACACCCCCTTTACCCCCAAAGTAACAGGAAGGCCGAGATCAGAAACAAAACCATAGCCGACAACCTAAAAAAGAAGCTGGACGGAGAATATGGCGAGTGGTGTGAGGAGCTCTACAACGTTCTATGGCTTACATGACTACTCGAAGGGAAGCAACCTGCTTATCACCCTTCATGCTAACATATGGGACATAAGCTATTCTTCCAACGAGGAAATGATACCTACAATAAGAACCGAGGCATGGAGACGGAATATCTCTGCGGATCTTATTTTAGCCAATCTCGATGACTCAGAAGAAACAAGGGAAATGGCCTAACAAAAAATGGAAAATTACCAAAGAAGATTACAACGTGAATACAACAAACGGGTTCAACGGAGAGAATTTCAACCAGGACAATTGGTATTGAAAGAGCTACCCATCTACGAGCGTGACAAGAAGGGCGGTAAACTAGTGGCACGATGGGGCGGGCCGTATACCATTGTGGAAAAGGTTGGTGAAGGGGCGTATAAGATATTGAAGCCAGACGGAACACCCGAACCACGATCATGAAACGCTAGGCGCCTGAAGTTATATCACCCATGAGAGGTGTGTAAACATGTATTATATTCTGTCATTTATTTCCTTAAAAATCCACGTGGAGCATGTAATGCGACAATTGCGTCTAATGGTCATTCATACTCAGGGCGACGGAAGTGTGCAAGTGCCGAGGTTACTTACACTCGAATGGATATTCGTACTCGGGGAGATGGCAGTGTGAAAGTTCCGAGGTGTATTACACTCGACGGGCTATTCGAACTCGGGGCAGTGGAAGTGTGCAAGTGCCGAGGTAGTCTAAGGGCCCTGGTGGTTGGAAACCAACGGCCGATTGTCGGGGCATGAGTACCCAACAGTCGAGCATACAACATTGCTCCTATCGCAAGTGGCCGAAATCACTTGCCCAAGAGAGTTAATTGATAACTCCTTGGGGATATCGAGCCAATAAAACTTAGGAATAACCGAATACCCTACCACTAGATCATAATGACGGTGATGAGATGCCTCAATAGGGATATGGCATTGGGCCCGATGACCCTCCCTGTTGAGTGTGTTCGACGGAAATGGAATTTATATTAACTAAGTAAATCATTTTTTGTGCAGAGAAACATTAACATGTCATATAGAAACAACAAAGTACGGACGACGCAACACAAATGAAAATATCTGAAAACAACTAAAACAACCGATTAGCGACGCAACACCCCTTAAAAGAAAATTGTCGGAAAAGATAATGGTGTTTAAGCGAATTACATTCCAATGCAAAGGGCACAATAGTGACACAGCACTACAAAAGATCTACCTATGCATTTGGAGGAACTGATCCTGAGCCTGCCTTCTTAGCAACAACATCGGTCCGCTTCTTCTCCATAACCGCCTTCACACCTTCTTTTACTTTAGCGACAAGCTCGGTGTTGAACTTTTCCTTCTCGGCAGCAAGATCCCGAGTCAGTTGATTTGATGCTGCCTCAGCAGTAGCCACTTGCCCAAATAGTTGGGTCTCCCTCGCCCTTAGCCGAGCAGTCTCTTCCTCCAAAGACTTTACCTTCCCTTGTTAAACTGCAGTTGAGAAGAGATAATTAGTGATAGGGGAAACAACATCATAACATCAAAATACAAACATAACACAACGCAGGCATCAACACCTTCAACGCAGGCATCATAACTGTTTCCTCAGACTTAAGCAAACTACACTCAAGGGTCGAGATCTTAGAAGTTAACTCATTATAATGTTTCTCGTTGAAATCATTGGTGGGGCAATATTTTTTGTGGTCGCTCCAGCTAGCCTTCTGCCGATCATGTGCCAACTGTAGACCCGATAACTGATCCTGAACCCACTCCAAATTTTGGGATACCTGATCAAACTGTCGAAGTTTCTCCCTTAATTCATGGTTAGACCTTTCCGCAGTGTCTTTATCTTTCAATATCCGTTTATGATCGACATGCAAGTCCTTAATATGAAGTCTCATCCTACCACACTAACTTTCCAAGCTGTCAGCCAACAACGTCTTCTCGGCAGCAATCCCTTCGGCCCGAGACAAGTTCACCCGAATATTGTCCATCTCGCCAGGCACATACTCAAATCTCTGATATTGAAGTAGCTCATCTCGAAGTTGCTCGAGCTAGGCCGCTTGTCGATCTATCTTGTCGTCCTTATTCACAATTCTTTGGTGGAGATTATCAACATGGCTCAGTTCAATGTCCAATTTTCTCTTCAACAAACGATATTCATAAGCCTCGTCGGCCTCTATACTAGACATCTCGGCTAACAAGATAATACTAAATTCAGGATATTGGCACTATGGAATCAATCATAGCGACTACGGTTTTGGATAAATACCTTGGGTCTCGGCTAGCTTCTTCTCTAGCCCTCGAGCTATCGATGCAATTCAAGACGAAGGTTCTCTATTTCTGCTAATTCCTTCCGCCTTATCGCTGCATCTAGCAACTGCCTATTGACAGCCTGAGAACATCGCACTTCATAGCATAAGGAACTAACCACATTACAACAATATGATTAATAAAGTTTACTCATAACACAAGAACGTTCACTCAGCATTTTATCGAAAGTGCCCTTCAGACCAACAGAATACAAGGATACAGCCTGGATCATCTCCTCGTCGGTTAGGGTTCAAAATCGGGAGAAGTAAGATCCCCTAGAGAATTGCACACCGTGCCCGAGAAAGTGAAGAAAGTAGTCTGACCCGAACTCTGGGCAGGAACAACAGGAGGCACGGTTTCCAACAACTCGCCCCCAAGAGCAACGTTTTCCAAACCCTCAGCAACAACATTATTTCCATCACCAGCAGACTTGTCTATCTGCTTCGGCTTTTCCTCGCCCGCACCACCGGCCCCGTCCTCCTCGTCAAAAAGATTGGCATCATCATCATCCTCACCATCCGAAAACAGAATCACAACACCATCGACAAGGACGATACCTTTATCAGCAGACTGATGGGGCATAACTGTCCCTGGGGCAGACTCACCGACCTTCAGTTCTTTACCCTTCCCACTAGGCTTACCACCTACAACGGTAGAAGAAACATCAGAAGATTTTTGAGGGGACATCTTCAGAAAATGAGAGAAGGGAAGCCGATCATCGGGATCCTCACCACCGGCCGCAGAAACACTCTCCACATTTCCCTTCTCAGCTTTTGATCTCTGCACATGATTCTTCGTTAGATCCATGTAAGGAAAAAAATAGGGGCAAGTACATATACTGTGGGTAGAGAAGTATATTTGTTACCTTCCCTGCCTCTTCCGTGACTCCTGTGCCAGGACCTCTATCCCTCTTCTTAGAAACCGAAGCCTTAAATTGGCTACTTTGAGACTGAGGCTGCAAAACAGGAAAAGATCAAACACATGACTAGGGCTGAACATGGTTTTGGTTTTCCGACGGAACCGGACCGAACCAGACCAATAAGTAAGAAACTGAACCAAACCATTTACTAATGGATTGGTTATGGCCGATATTACTGGGTTTTTTTTGGTTTGACCTAAAAACCGAACCAAAAACCAATGGAAAACCGATAAGTATAGGCCATTGAAAAAAATCAGATAGATTTAATCTAAACGTCCATCTCACACTTTGATGCAGGACTTGGAGTTTATGTATTTTGAATCTGTAATGTTTATGTTTTGAACTATGCTTATAAACTTCAGTTATGAACTACGCTTGTATGTTACTTACATTCTGCAGGTAGGTTAAAAACATTCAGCTGTGTTACTTTTTTTTAAAAATATTTGAAATGTCAGTTTCAGAAAACTGACATACAGTCGGTTTTCTATTGATTCAATGGAACAAACCGAAACCGACTAAAACCATTTAGAAACCGAACCAACGGTTAATGGATTGGTTTGGTTTAGATTTTTAGAAACCGATAGTATTGGTTTCGGTTTTGGTTTGGCTAGAAACTGAACCAAAATCGACCATGAACACCCCTAAACATGACTCATTTGGATACCCGGGCCGACAAAGTCAAACAGACAAAGTAACTTACATGATCAATGTTAACCACCCAAAATGGATAGGGCTCGGATGGAGGATGAAATCGGCCACTCAAAAGAGGACCATAAATATCAAGAGGGACCCGATCCCAAGCAACATCACTAGTGTGGAGGGCATGTTTGTTATAAGTACCTCTCTTCGGATCCTCATCCAACAACAACTTCTTAATACCCTCGGGGAGAGATTTATGGCGATGAGGACTAGCAGCAAAACCGGCGAGATCACCATTAGTGGAAGTTCCATTTCGATAGTTGGCAACAAAACTGGCAGGGGTATAGTCGCCTGCCTCAGAAGGATCATGGGTTGACCACTCAGTAGCAGAGCATTCGCCTCGTCCTCGCCTCTCCACTCGGCCATGATACGGAAAGTGTTATCATTCCATTTGGCTAAAGCACGAGATGGTCGGATCTTGGAAAGAACTTCATACATGAAGGGTCGGCTAGGATCATACAAAGAAAAGCGCAGTCCGAGTTCTAACCGACCCTTGGTGATGACGGTCGCCTCGGATGAGTGTGGGAAATTCATGACATCACTCTTTTTCAAAACACCTCTTTGGCCCGATAAGAGCTTGATGTCATAACCATGGAGATCAAAATCATCTTTTAACTTCTTGATGAACTGTTCATCATACAAGTCTTTGGAAACCCTTTTGACATTCCTACAGGAAAACGAAGGAGAACCGTCAGAAAGGATAGAGTTAAGAGCGCGATAATCATGGTGCGAAGGGATGTCAACAATAAAAAAAGAATCAACAGAAACACCATGATCATCAGAGAAGGTATAACTGACACACCTCTTCTCTGTCATGGAGGGAGTCGAAGAAGCCATGGAAGAACTGTTGGGAAGAAATCTCAAACCAAAGAAGATAACAAGCGGCAAAAATCGCAACAGCAGCAGGGGGAAAGCAATGGAAGGATCAAAGGATAGTTGAAGCTCTCAAAGATTCGGAAGACGAAGGAATATCATAGCAGCAGTGGGAAGAAGGAACTAAGGAAAGAGAATGCAAGTTTTGGAAAAAGTAAAAGTGAAAAACCAAGGGCTTATGGTTTGAATCTATATCCCCGACGATTGTAACCGGCGAAGAAGGTAGACAGGTCATAAAGACGAGTGTAATGGGGAACAGCATGGCGTGAAACACGGCATGGCAGCGGACGTGGAAGGCGAAGAGGTTTCTTTCCCTCATGTCGATCACACGAGTGAAAGAAGGGGCATAAATGTAGTTGTAAATAATCCACACATCTAGGTGGAGCAATCCTGGGTAACGAAGCATCAACAGCAGATGAAGTGTGAAGCACCAAATCATCTTACCCGGCCTTGGAGCGAGAAAAGAGACACCAGGGAAACCCATGAAGACAATACGTGTAAAGATCGGAGGTGACTGAAGAGATATCCATCGAGTACAAGAGTAATAAATGCACTGACGAAGTAGTTGAGAAGATAAGGAGAATCTGGTCAAAGTAAGACTCGGCTAAAAACATCAAGGGTGACATCGTCTACACTCACCAAGTAATCTACATCGGATGGATGGACGTCGGGAAATACATCACTAGGTTCGTCCCTACACCTCAGATGAGACATCACCAGCCACCCGAGAAGGACATCAAGGAAGATGTACCGCGACACATACTGTAACTTGGATGTATCATCACTTTTAGCTATAAATAGAGAGCTATGTAGAGAGCTAGAAAGGCAAGTAATCAGTGAGGGAAGAGAGAATACCAAGAGCTTGTAGTGAGAAAAGAGAGCTTGCTAGTGATTCATATCCCTTGTAACCTTGAAATCGAGTAATAAGATCATCCTTTCACCCCGTGGACGTATAACTAACCACGTATATCTTATGTTCTTGTGCATCCCTTCTTGTTTACTTCATGGCGTGTGTGTGTTTATGTCTCTTAGATGTAGAAATAGGGTTTTCCACGTCTACAACGGCAAAGCTAAAACCGCTATTAGTAAAGGAGGAGGAGAGACTTAAGAGGAAGATGGGAGTAGAAAATAAAACAAATTAAACAACTCGGCACTAAATTTATTTATTAATGGATATTTTACTCTCGAAGGTACAAAAGAAGTCTGAAACGCATGTAAGCCATGTGTTCACTTAAGTCTAAGTGTTATCCGCTCAATGGACCTGTATAGAAGAATAGTATGGCTCACATATGGAATGGGTTCATTACTTGGTGTGCTAATAACCGAGTTTTTGGGTGTATGTTCGTGTCAAATTATTATGTAGTCACGTGTATAAATATGCATGCGTCCTAAAAAAATTTGAGAGTACGCACAGCACTAGCACCACTTCGGCCACCATAAATATATCGTCGCGAAAATTATAGCTTTTGAACGGGGCCGATTATCATCATCAATAAGATCAGCATTTTAAGTAAAATATTTTTATGTTTGTTAGGCTAAAAAATTCTTTGTGACATTTTATACGAACAAATACCAAAAATACATATCAGAGGAGTCTGTGACAAAATAGAGTAGTCAGATGGTGTCGTTATAAAATAGCAGAATGAACAAGTTTTTAAGAAAGATAAACACTACTCAAATTTGTATTAAAAATGAAAAATACAAAAGATAATTTTGTCTGCCGACGTGCAACGCACGTGCACTCTACTTGTCATATTTAGGTCACCTGAATTCAATTTCTCTTCCATCGCATCACAGGCACACCAGATTCAATCCAAATGAGAAGAAGAAGAAAATTGAGGATGAACGAAGAGGAAGGAAGGAAGAAAATGTGGGCAGGGAAGTTGGGTATGGGTTTAGTTTACGGGTATGGATTATTGGCTTTACTCACAGTCTCAAATCCGGTTTGGTTAAGTTAACAATTTAAGGGACTATAATGTCATTTCATGCCGATTCTCTACCAACCAACTCCACTGATTTGACTCTGTCCTTCAGTGTAGCAAAACTCAAACCTTGTCCTTCTTTAAGGAAAACTAGAATGAGGATTGCTCAAGAAGGTTGACTCGCGAAACTAATGCCTGATGGATACAGTGTGTTAAAGTTAGCTTTCTAATGCCTAATGGCAAGCAGCTCGTCTAGCTCAGTTGGTAGAGCGCAAGGCTCTTAACCTTGTGGTCGTGGGTTCCGAGCCCCACGGTGGGCGAAATGCACTTTTTTTTTTTTTTTGCGGGATGCCTTAGTTTCTACTGCATTTTTTTCTTTACAGTTAACTTAAAAAGACTAGTTGAACCCAAGGGGTGTAGGCTCTCCCCCAAGGCGAGGATTAAACGCAAAGCGCTTTGTCACATTTGTCAAATGCCTTTGGCTAAAGTCGAAATTGTCATGCATACATCCTTTAGGAAATGGTGCTGTCGGCACTTGCATTTACTTGGGCTTCGCCACTGGATAACATCCACATTATCTTTCTTTCAGAAGGCTATCCATTTTGAAAAGAAACTAGAAGTGATCTATGCCATAATACATGTGCCAAAATCTGTTCCAGTATAATCTTTTACACTTTTAGTACAGTACACATTGTCACCAGTCATGCATAGTAAGTACAAGTTTGAAACCATTAAGCTGGCCCCTGCAAGAAGCGATACTTTAAATTGCCACACAAATTCCAGAGGTTTACATATCCACTACAAAATAGCAGCTGCCAAACAAAGCCGCTAAAGAAAATAGTTTAGCAAGGCATGCACCAACATACTTTTAGCACGTCACTTTAGACAGTGGAATTCATACATCTAATTTTCAACATTTCTAATTTCTCATTACTTAGGAACATTCAACCGAGTCAAATGTCATCAGATCAGAAAAAGAAAAGAAAAAGAGGAAAGGTTAGGATGATGCTTCCGCCGTACGACAAACACCCACATCTCCAAGTGAAGCTGCAAAATAAATTGGTTTCAGTAGGGGGTGTTCGATGCATCTTAGCTGTTGATGCTGATTTGAAGCAGATGACAGGATTGTCTTGTGCCCAGCTATTAATGAACAGATTTTACATTCAGCCTTAAACATAAACAAGCAAACAAATAATTATAGTATCCACCACCCCCATTATATATAACTAGTAAAGCTCTCAAGAGTTTATCATTTTCCAGAGGCTGTTACATATCTCTATCGACGATGATGAATCTGTTGTTTCGAATTCAAACATTTCCACAGTCCTTTTTTCTCTTTCCACGATATCTGTACTTCAATTAAGGAAAAAACAAGAGTAGCAACTCAACTTAACCTTCAACCATGATCAATGGAAAAAGAATAAAGCCAATGGCCTCATCAATCATACAACAATGGATATATTTTATAAGACATCTCTAGGAAAAGGATACGGCCAGAAATTTTTGTTCCAATATCCATATTAGGAATGATGTTAGTCACAGATGCATACATTGACAGCTTCCTCCTGCAGTAAAGCAAACTTCTGTCAGCGTTCCACATTCAAAAGCATGGAAGGATAACTTCAGCCTATCCCCTTGTTTTCATTTCGACCCAATTTTAAAATGTATCACAAGAACCATAAGGAGACATTGATTAACTCTGTAACCAGATTAATGTAACTGTTACAAATTGCAGGAGACGAAGAAAATGCTCATTATCACTAGCTGATAATTGAGTCTAATGAATATTGTTTACTACATATTTGGCCAACCTAGTGTTCGTGTCGCCAAAAGAGAAATTGCTCGTTATCATTAGCTAGATAATTCAGGTTCACAAGTAGTTGATTAAACATAACTGGTGTTCGTGCAGAATGAATCATTGAAGTGGCAAAATAGATAATGAAGACTTACTGGTGCAGGACAATAAAATCATCAGAATACTTACTGTTCTCTAAATTCATCCTTATCAGCTTTCTTCAAGTTCTGCTCTCGTTCTACAATTGAAACCCTCTGTTGCTCCAGATCATTGATCTTGTCACTGACAACTGTGTAAATCGAAAACAAAAGAATATCAGTAACCATAACCACTAAAGTTTCTAGCCATAACTCATCAGGAACACCTCAAAAATCAATGGAACACTCATCTAAGCTTCTCGTGAAGTGAACTTTCTCTATTAAGTTCCTCCTTGTATTCTTTTTGGAGAGAATCCAACTCGGCATCACTAACAACTTCACTTTTCGCATCATTTATCCTTTGCTGGCATTCATCTATCTTCTTCTGATAGACTGCATAAGAAAAAAGGTTGTCAAGTGGCTACAAAATATAAAAGTAATGTTGTAACAATAATTTATCAGTCGACTATTATTATGGTCGTTCACAAAAAAAGGGAGAATCCGAAACTCAGATACAGTAAACAAGAAAAGATTCCGAAATGAGGTTTCTTCACATGAGATGTTTTAGATACTATATCCAGTTGAACTACTTGAGTTACGAGAAATGCTATGAATCCATGTGGAAGAAATCTTTTTACAGAGACTCGCGAAAGGGCATAGAAATTATAGGAGGAAAACTGAACAAACCTTCTAAAGAATTCTGAACCTCGGAAAAATCCCCGTCACAAGATGATCGAAGCAATTTGACACTGTCAGTACATTGCATCAAATTATTAATATCCTTTTTGTTCTGAAGAACTTTAACAAGATCATCACAATATGACATGAGGCTGGAGACACCAATTTTTGTAGCAGTCTCGCCCATTGTATTTACCAGATTCACTTCCTCTCTAAATATCTGAAAGAAGAAAACACTTATCATCAAGGATAAAAAAATGTAAGACATAAACTTTGTGCATGACCTAGATCATTTTCTCCGAACCCTTACTAACTAATAGAATACAGATATTTATACTCCATCCGTTTCAAAATAGGCTGGTTTCATGTGTAATTTGTGCATGAAACCAGCCTATATTTTTGAAACGGAGGTAGTAAGATTTTTGGGGATAACTGTGGAAAATCCTAAAACAAATGAAAACAGCCAACTCCAAATTAAGATCACCAATAAACTCATAAACATATGAAACAGCCAAGCTGCCCGTAACTACATAAAAAATCAAAGAACAAAAAGCAAAAGAAAACCAGAACAAAACATTTTAGTCACGTCAACGAAAGCCAGACTTAACAAATACATAAGGTTTTACGGAAGAGTTCTTGTTCCATCTGCTTTAAACACTATACCAGTGAGCAGATGAGCTGTTACCAAATCCCCAAAAGAATAACTACCAAAATTGATAGCGCTCGTATATTTTCCGTAAGGTTCAAACAGCGCCACCAAGGAGTGTATCAAAAACTACAGAGCCTTCACCAAGCTTTCTTAACGAAACTAGCATAGCGACTAATTCAGCCTAACAACCACTTGTGGTAAATTTAAATGTGCTAAGTACTCTCCACAGATGAAACTTGGTATGACAAACTGGTACCTAATCTTTACTCCATACACACCCCCAATTTCTTCTTTCAATGTCCTCTACCCACCTTGGCTTTAACAACGGTAAACAAGGTTCGAGATTTCAGAGTTTATTCTAAATTTCTAATACAAAGTATAAGTAAATTAATTTGACCTTTCACTAAGGTTGGTGTTTAACAATCATATCCTAATACCTTTCTAGGAAGCAGAACGCTTTCTCCAAAATCTGAAGTTTACTTTAAAAAAGACAGATCAGAGTTGAACAGCTTCTGAGAAGACACTGGGACATTATCCTGAAGTTGGAAAAGGAAACACAAAAAAAAACCATCTGCCACTCTGAATCAGATAGTTTTAACATATTCTAACTACCAAATGGAAAATTAATAAGATTCTCCGCTTCTCTACCGAAAACTGAACAAAACAAAACCTAGGTTAAAAGTTTACCTGATTTGGAGGTTTAACAGCATTTAGTGATTCCTTAATTTGATTACAGTGAATAAGGAATTATCGAAATTCCACCAGTATTGTTTTTAGGGTTGTTATTCTGTTAACCGTTCTCAAGACAAGTGAAGAAGGAAAATATGTTGCAACTCTGACTAGTACTAGTATTCTAGTATTAGTATTAGCTACTTTTGATTTCTTACTCTTTACACTCAGTTATACACTTCCGAATTATAATTGATTTGGCTTTTTACCTCAATTAAAGACCAGAATTAACCATCTCAAAAACATGAACACCATATTATCAGAGTCTGACTACTTGTAAGATAATGTAGCAGTGTTATTTCTAATATTTTTCGGCTGATAAGACGCATAGCAAACAAGTTTTAACGGCTCAAATAACCAAGTAGGTTCCATAATGCGTAACATACAATCAGATCAGGTGTAACAATTACTTCATAGATTGATAAATGACAATCATCATCCTCATGATTTAAGCAGCAATGTTCAAAAAAGTACCCCCTTTATCTCTCTAATAATAATAACGTCCCTGAAACTAGAATCATGGGCCAGTAGTACATGGTTGGCATCCAGTAGTCAATTACTAGGTACAACACAAGCAAGACAAATGCTTCTCTCGCAACATATACAGGGTAACTCTAGTACTAGTTTTAGGGTTTATGTAGTCGAGAATGTTACCTGAAAATGAAAAACTATAGCTTTACTCCACTTGAAGAAAGTAGTTATTCAAAACCACCGAAAAACGAATCTGAAATACATGTATAGAGAAACCCTTTATCAAATTTTGAGAAATTAAAGTAAGAGATAAGTAAATGAGTAGGATAAGAAAGATTGCAGAAATTTCAAACCTGGGAATTTGATACTTGAGAATACCCCCTCTTTAAAATTTGCAGGTACACACTCAATGTATATTCGGAAAACCCATAGACTAAACTTCGGCAGTGAAATGAATGAAAACACCTGAAATCCCTGGTGAGGAAGAAAAAACCCAATCTACTGTTTTTTTGAATAAACCTAAACTTGTTGGAAATCACTTTCATTATTCTCACTTTTCATACTAGTGGGAACTGGGTTTCTTCATCTTTTTGATTAAGGTATATTTGGAGACGTGAACCACGTTAACAGCAGCGTCAATATGTCCGAGTGGTTAAGGAGACAGGCTCGAAATCTGTTGGGCTTTGCCTGCGCAGGTTCGAATCCTGCTGTTGACGAGCATTTTTAATGTTTTTTCTGTGTGGTGCTTCCAAATCAACGATTTTTGGGGACCATGGTCTTAGTAGCAGGGCTGAATTGGGGGCCTGGAAAAATAATTGGGGACCCTAACTACAAGACAAAACAGGTCATGAAATAGTAATCGAGAGTTATCCCTTATCGCACTTCTTTTAAAATGGCTAAACGACCCCAAATTATTAGTGTTAATTGAGTGTTAATTAATTAGTTTAGTTAGATTAAAATCAGATTTAAGGATAAAATTTTGATAAAAGAAAAATTTGTGTTGTGGAGAGGAAGAAATTGAGTTTTGGGAGGGAAATTTAGGGTTATTTGAAATGAGTGATTCCAGTGGAGGAATCCTATTGCTCAAAATGAAGGAACCAATCCTCAAAATGAATAACCCGAAGCTCAAAACAATCAGGTAAACTTCCTATACTCTTCAAATTGTATGAATGATGCTCCAAGTGGTCGATTCATGTACACTATGCAACTACTCAGAGTGAGGGTCGTTAAGTTGAGAGGCTAATAAACGAACGACTCTAAGAAGTCGTCAATTACTTGACACAACCTTTGACGACTCAAACCTGCAACTTTTGCAGGTTATGAAAAATCGTCAACCAAGTGTGATATAATTGACGACTCCAGCTAATTAGGTCACAGAGAGTCGTTAACTTAATATGTTTAGAACCCAACGACCCTATCACCATTTGGGATAGAGAGGTGGTTCTGCATAAGACAGATTCGTTCGTATTTAAAAAGGGTCGTCGAGAAGAATCGTTAACGATGTAGAAATTCCTGGACGACACTATTCTAGGGCAGAAAACCAGGTTTAGGGTCGTTATCTACTACACCCTAGTGGTTAACGATTTTTCATCAATTCAATATGTATATCAAAAATCTTTAAGCAATAAAAAACCGTGGTTAACCACCCTGGAACTGTAACTGCAATTTTGCAGTTGAAAACCTAATTTTTAAATTAACAAATCAAATTAAACACAAACCCAACTCAGATTAGAGGGCTTTAGTTCACTTACGACGATGAATCGGTGAGAATTCTTTTTTCTCAGAAGTCGTTAATGGAATGGGAGACAGTGGGAAGGAGGGAGCGGAGGAGAAGAAGAACGGGAGGAGGAGAAGTTTTGATTGAAATGAAGATTGAAGGCCGAGGTTAGTGGTTAATGAGATTTTTAGGGTAGTTATTAGAGAAGACTAAATTGGTATTTTCACCAATATTTTGGAAGCCCTCTATCTTTTATGGGGTGGGTATAAATTGGATGAGGCCCCTAACTATTTTCCATGGCCCCCAATTCAGCCCTTCTTATTAGGACACCTACCTTACAATGTTAAGGGATGTCCTAAAATAAGATGAGATTACTAATTTGGCCCTTACCCTAATCTAATAACTACCCCTGATTAAAATTAACCATAACTTAATGTAAAACAAAAACAAAAGTATCTAAACCTAGGCGCACAAAAAAATCAGTTCTCCTCTACTTTTCTTCTTCCCCATTTCAACATCGTCTTCGTCGATTCATAAAATTTTCATCCTCGATTAATCAATCGACTATAAGAATGGTTCTTCGAAAGAAAACCAAAAGACTCCCAGGAACAGGTCCTCCATTAGGGCATCTAGCAAATCATCCAAGTGATTTTGAGATTCATCAAGAAGTGGAACAACCAAGTGAATCCACAATCCAGTATAATAGACGCAATAAGAAGCCTGATTCTGCCATGGGATCGATTCGAAGGTATTTTCCAAAAACCATTACTTTTAATTTGATTTTGATTCGTTTAATTGAATACAAATCATCAAAATAAGGTTCAAATGGAAGTTACGGTGCACTGTTCGGTTAGGACGAATTTCTAAAAAACCAAAGTTTGTTAACCGAACTTCCTGAAAGGAAGAACACGAAGAACAGTTTGGTTCTATAGGATTCAAAACTAGGTCACCGAACTGCCAGTTCGGTTAGTTCGCAAAGAAGCCTAAAACTTTTTTCTCACCGAACTTAACCAATTTTACAACAAATTGTTTTTCCACATGTAACCGAACTGTCCAATTTTTCCCGTTATTTTGAGTTTTTGTGTAACCGAACTGAGCTATCTTGTTCGATTGGTTCGAATAAAATTCTAAAACTATTCAGTAACCGAACTTTACAAAAAAATAAATAAATAAATTCAATGTAACGGGACTATGCTATTTTGCCCAATATGTTGAGTTTCAATTTAACCGAACTTGTCCAACTTTGTTGAGTTGTATACATGTGGAGTTCGGTTTATTCGAAAAAAACCTTGACAAACCGAACTCTTCACTAATAGTGACCAATGTTGAGTTCGGTTTGTTCGCAAAAAATCTTGACAAACCGAACTCTTCAGTAGTTGCATACATGTGGAGTTCGGTTTGTTCGAAAAAAAACTTGACAAACCGAACTCTTCACTAATAGTGACCAATGTTGAGTTCGGTTTGTTCGCAAAAAAACTTGACAAACTGAACTCTTCGCTGAGTACCCTTATTTTCATATGATTTAGTGAATCATTTATCGGTTAAGATGATATCTTTTGTTTTCTTGATTTGTGGCAGAGGCAAAAAATCCAACCAACCTTCACTGGAAGATCTGAGAACTCCCACGCCTCGAGGCAAAGTAAATTGTGATGCCGGTAAGCGTGGAACCAAAAATGCTAAGTATGGAGGTGGGTCATTACCGGGTGTTGTCATCCAAGATGGTGTCAATAGAGATAATGTTGACAACGTAATCCAACAAGTTAATGAAGAGATCGTGGAAGAGATGGGAAGTCAAGAACATAATCAAGGTGGAGAAGATGAACCAGCTCAAGAAGGAGGAAATGAGGGTGGCGATGATGAGGGTGAAAAAGATGAGGAAGATGAAGACAAGGATGGAGATAAGGATGATGATGAATCAGAGGAGGACTCATATGAAGAGGAAGAAGAAGAGGAGGAACAAGTAGAAATAGTGGTAAAGAAACCTAGAAAGACGCCTAAAAATCCTTGTGCTAGATATTCATACATTCCCGATGACAATTTGTGTTTGCCGCCAAAGAAACCAACATATGGTACTCCAAGAGATGGAGGGGAGGTATTGATGGGCTACAAAAACTCATAGGCTGCCAAGATCTTTGCGACAAAGGTATGGTTCAATCTTAACCATCAAGATTTAGATTTCTCGGTCATTTTCTTATATTTTGACATATATTGTTCTTTTCTATATATATTAGTACATAAGATATGATGTTGTTTTTGTAGGACCATAATAATGTTGTCTGTGTTTTAAAACGTCAAAAGAACAAGATATGGAATACAGAGAATGAGTGTGATGAGGTCCAGTTGGCGGTATATGATTGTGTACTTTGGAATGCGATACAACACGCGCACCAAAAATTTGATGTTGTCACTGTTGCTGCATTTTCCGAGAGGACTTATCCAGAGACGGATACCTTTCATATACCGTTTGGCGAGATGGAAATAACTCCGGATAATTGTTTTAGAATCACAGGCCTACCAATTACGGGAACAAGTGTTCGAGAAGGCTATGATCCTTCAATGACTTATGAAAGTCTTGAAAAGTTGGTCGAAAAATGTCTAGGATTGAGCTCTCCAAAGGAACAATGTGAGTTTAGAAGAGCTGCAAAAGAGCCTGAGGAAGGTGATGAGGATAATCCGTTTAACAAAGACCGCACGTCCAAGAAGACATTGAAAAAAGATAAAGATGACAACCTTGTTTGATGAGTTTAGTGGGACGAGAAATTTGGTTCTTCAAGGAAAGTTTGTGATGACCGAGGAGAAGATTAAGCACCATGTGACTGCTTATTTGTTATATCAACTAGGAACCATTTTCTTCCCCGACACTTCAGGTCACGTGGTAAATGCCCATTACCTCCAACTATTGGACCCCATTGATGAGGTGAACAACTACTGTTGGGGCATTGCGGTTCTTTCATTCATTCAAGCGGAGCTCAGAAAAGCTTCGAGGCTTAAGAGTGTTTTCTTTGGAGGGTTATACACCCTTGTCCAGGTACGCCGATGAATTATCCTTTGTGTGCTTGAAACTTCATTAAGTGAATGAATAAACGTGTATTTTTACTAATCATAATACAAGTGTATCATTTGTGGTTTGTTCTCATAGGTTTGGGTGTACGACCACTTCCCTAAACTGAAATTTCCTCACGCTCATAGTCCTTGGCAATATGGGAAGCCTACAGCTGGTAAATATGAATTTTTGAACTCACGGGACAAGAATAAGGAACAAAAGGTGTTGAGGTTGAGGGAGAAATTGGATGAGTTAAGGGTTGAAGATGTGGTTTTCCATCCATTCACCCTTAATTCAAATGAAGAAGAGGAAGATGTTCAGGTTATTGATTTCTCACCTGTCACGGGTTACAATGGACCGTTTTTTTTATCATGGCAGTTGTACAATGTATAATCCTCGAAGAGTATTGAGAGAATTTACTTGTGTCCAAACTGTCCCACAAGAGGAAAAGTTCAACTTCAAGGTGAAGAAGCGGGGAACTAAGGATACCGAAAATAATTTTGTTCCCCAATATGAACCAGCTCCATCAGTGGACCATTGGAACAACATGGGGAATTATATTGTTCCAAATGAAGACTTGCACGATTCGTGTGATGAGCCAAATGCTTCTGATGAGGGATATATGGAATGGTATGAAACTATTTATCATCCTCGTGTAATAAACAAAGTCCAACAAGCCCGTGCTGAGAAAGCGAAAGCGAAGGAAGTGGAGAAACAAGCTCAGAAGATTATGAAGAATACGCCTACCTGTGGTGATGAGGCCTTGGTCTTATGGAATACTGCGGTAAGAGAGTTACTCTTATTTTTTGCTTTTCAAAATGTTATGAAATATTGAAGAAAAAAATAGTCGTTTATTTATTCTTTTCATTACAAAAAGGTGAAGTCAGGTGCTAAATTGATGAAGAAATTGATACCAAAGATACGGTCTGGAGACTCCATGGACACTCGAGAACAAATGGAGCTCTAAAACCAAATGACAAATATTTTTTCACCAACAATGTTGATCCAATGCCGGTGAAAAGGAGTCGCCAACAAGGGGAAGGTTCAAGTCGAATGGTTGAACAACAAAGCAGTGGAGAGGATACTCATAGTGACGAAGGAAATGCTAAAGCTCTTAAACGCAAGAGTAAGAAAGTTTCTCGTCGTAAATGAGTGATTGCAAACAATTAGTACTTTGTTTTCTTATGTTTCGAAGACTTTGTTATTGCGGATTTGGTAGTTTGTTTTCTTATGTTTGGAAGACTTTTAAATTGTGGCTTTGGTAGTTTATTTTCTTATGTTTGGAAGACTTTGTTTGTTATTGCGGATGTAGTAGTTTGTTTTCTTATGTTTAGAAGACTTTTCTTATGTTCAGAAATATCAAACGAATCAATTTTCTTATAGTTATTGCGGATGTAGTAGTTTGTTATCCTTATGTTGTCGAGGAAGTTCGGTTTGATAGTAATATTTCAGGTATAACCGAACTCCCAGTTCGGTTTGATAGCAATTTTTCAGGTATAACCAAACTCCCAGTTCTGTTTGATCGCAAAATTTCCATGTAACCGAACTGTGCGGTTCCAAGAAAACTCAGAAGTTCCAGGGTTAGGTTCGGTTACTTGGTAAATTTCTGCAGATAACCGAACTAAGGGGTTCCAAAATATGTCCTAAGAAATGTTTTGTTCGGTTACCTGCAGAAATTTACCAGGTAACCGAACCTAACCCTGGAACTTCTGAGTTTTCTTGGCACCGTAGAGTTCGGTTATAAGAAGATTTTGCGATGTAACAGACCTTAGGTGCTGGCACAACAATGTACTTGTTCCGACAAAAAGAACGGCTCTTTTTATATCCGTAATACACCCCAATGGTATATATATATGCCTCTCATGGTTCACATTTTCTATCAAATTTTCAGAAAAATGGCAATTCCTAGTCATAAATTTACTCTAGAAAAAGATCTTTCTATTTGTAGAAACTACGTTCTATTCTTTCCAAAGAGGGATGAAGAAGGAAGATTCAATGGTGTTATGAGTAATAGTTTTTGGGGGAAAATTCATGAGAAATTCTGCGATGACACAAGTAACCTTCACATCCTTGACCAACTACCTTTGTTCATTCGATTTGAAAAGATTCGATAAAGAGTTGTGGATTTTTTGATTTTGTATCGGATTGTTGCGAAGAATCGACTTAGGGGTGAAACATTGGAGGAAATCATCTTAATGTCAAAGAATGAATGGCGAGGATAGAAAGGAAACGATTTCAAATATGAGGATCATTTCCGCATCCTTAGAGACTTTTTCATAATGCGTTTTGGGTATTCAGTCCTTTGTAATTTTATTTCGGCAATGTCATGTAATTTTATTTCCAAACCGAACTTATGTCATGTAATAGTTCGGCAATGTCATGTAATTTTATTTCCAAACCGAACTTATGTCATGTAATAGTTCGGTAATGTCATGTAATGTTATTTCTTAAACGAACTTATATAAATTGCATTGCAAATAACACACACAAAAAAAGAACAAAGACCAAATGACCAAAAAACACAATGTTTCATTCATATGTTGATATTCAAAGCATACTTAGTCGAACTAATGGTACATTTAATACATCTAATGGTATATTCAAACCTCAAGTGAAATTGTTCCTTCGTATACAATTTTGTCTGATTCCTGCAAAGCTTTCCACATCTCCATGTTATGTTCATACATAATGCACCAACCCAACATTGTATCAGGGTTAAATCTATTCCAATAAGAGTGACCGCATATCGGAGGCAATGGAAAATTGCCTTGTAACCTAAGGCCGATAAAATGGTTGTTGTCAATCAACGCAATCACCACTCTTCTATGTCTAAGTTGCTCGACACATATGGTTGTTTTCGGAGTGTACGTGAAGCTAGCACCTTTTGATAAATAGTGAACCACGCAATTGAATACGTCGGCGATTAAGTACCCACATATTGGCATGCCCATCCAATGATCCCTTGCGATTGGATTGCCTCCGTGAAGACGGATTTGATACCTAATAAACTGCATATTGAGACTATCATCCCCATCGGACAACATTCTCTTGTAAAATTACGGTTTCTCCTATAGCTTCATCAACAACCTTTGACGGACATAAGTGATTTGATTATCATCATATAGCTTGGCACCTTGAGTGAAAGGCCCTAGTTGTTGTACGATAACGTGGAAACCGCAATTACCATCCGGAGGAACGTCATCAGTGGATATGATATAAGGAGGTAGCTCTTCCAAGAAACTTTTATCAATATTGGTTCTTTTTTGAAGAGGTGGTGTATCATTAATTGGAGCCTTTAGATTCACTTCTCGTTGAGTAGGTCCGACGGAGTAGGTTGAGAGTGCAACATTGGTCCTTTCTTTTTCATATCATTTATCTCTCCCTTTTCAATAATATTCCTAGCCCTTTTCTTTGAATCTTCTTGGTACTTCGCCGCGGTATGATCATGCCCCGAAGGATCTCTAGTAAAAGGGGTCATTTTATTTTTCCTCTTAGATAACACCTTTGCATATTCTCTAACTTGTTTTTTTGTTTCTTTGGTTTTTGGCCTACCTTTTCCCTTGCCTTTATTCGGTTCTTGCACATTCTCCGAAGTGTGCGGATAAACGATTGGACGCATGTCATACCAAAAGATTTGCCTTTCGAGTTTGTTCTTGTTCCGGTACATCTCGATAACGATTTTACCCGTTTCATTGTCACCAAACTCTTCCCCGACATCGCCCTTTGGAGGAGGGACAAAACTTAATTGTTGCCAATGTGGATCTATATCGCTTAAAGGGATTATTTCATGTTCATACTTAGCTATCATGTGGCGACAAGGGAGTCCCATAGACTTCATCATGTTGCAAACACACACCTCGCCCGGCTTGGTTCCCCATATGTTAATCAAATTCACCTCAACCATCAAAAACTTAATGCAAGCATGTGAAACATTATAGTGTAGTCCCTTGAAAAACCTAAGGTCCTCCATTTTCTTGATGTTACCACCTTTGTCTACAATCTTTTTGTACTTCATGATGCGGCTTTTTTGGAACTTCTCTTTAATTCTCTCAATATCGCGGTTGAAGTAACTCTCCATTGCGTTAAACACAACCACAAAATTATCGACACATCCAAAGAGATTTTTCTTCAACCGGTGGTGAGCCGATTCTACCAAACTTGTGGCTTGATTCCCAAAGTGTTTATGGTGGTTGGTAAAGGCATAAACGAAGCGCTCTTTGTGTGGTTCCAACCATTGCTCCACCACATACGTTATTATATCCTCCGGATATTCGGGGCTAGACCAATGTTCTCTAAATTCGGAAAGATTTAGATAATACTCTTCTTCGGTGAGAGACCAAGTCAATGCCTCCCATTCCCCGGAGAAGGCAACCCATTTCGCATGATTTATTGTGTATTGTTTATCGAATGCCTATTTTTCATCCGCTTGTTCATCTTCCGGTAGCTTACTAATCTCTTCCAATCCTATCCTCTTAGGTGGACAAAGTTGAGGCTTGCACCTATTCATCACATTTCACCATATATGAAATGTACAAAGCATATTGCATTCATCAATGCTACCTCATTGTCGATCACGGTAACCCCGAGGATGTCATCATCTTGGTAGACCGCCTTCACTTGTTGTAGCGCCCAAGTGTAACTTGGTTCTTGCTCGTCCTTTAGAAAACAAAAAGCAACGGTAAACGGTGACTTCGTCGACCTACGACCAAAAATGTTCAACAATGACATCTCGTATTTGTTTGTCTTGTAAGTGCAATCCATTATAAGAACTTCATGGAAGGATTGAGCCAATTGAACACTCTTCGGATGAGCAATGAAGAGATGAGTTATTTCTTCTCCCGGACCTACCTTCTTTTGAACCGCGTAGCCTTTCTCTTGAGCAAAAAAAAAACAATTGTTGCATTACTTGTCTATCCTTCCATTCATTCCTTTTAATTGTCTCAATTGCATTGTAAATGGTTTGCAAACCTGATACGTTATCCGGGTTATCTTCCTTTAATAAGCGAAGCATAACGGAATATGGAATACTCATTTTCCTATACTTAGCAATTTTTTCCATTTCTTGAGGAGTGACCCATGCGGCCATTGCATGTCCTTCAAGATCTTCCGGACGAGGGTGGTTATGACGACCTACCACCTTATCCATAGCTAGAAACCATTTCCTCGTTAATTTTCTCTTGCTAAATACTAGCTTGAACGGGCATTTAATTTTCTTTGAGAATGTTGTGTTCTTCCTCGTCGTCTTTCCTTTATACTCATAACCCTTCCTCTTGTGACTAACATCGGGATCTCCACTTCTCTCACAAACCATTTCAAAATGAGTTTGGCTTTCTGTTCCATTCAAAAATAGGACGCAATTGACTCTCTTAGCATGTTCTCTAGCCCAATTCTTCGCATCAATAGGTAAGTCAAATACCAACTCATTAGCATAGTGATGAGAAGTATCTTCGAACAACATATTAACCGGAGAAGGTTGATCATCCATTGGTATAGGTTGGCTTTCCATCTACAAGAAATGTAAAAACATCAATTGGAATTACATTATAGTTCGGTTAATTATAAATTTTATCGCAATAACCGAACTCAAGGTTCAGTTTATATAGCAAAGTTGACATATAACCGAACAAGTAACAAATAAAATGTTCAGTTACTTCTTATTTTATCTAGATAACCGAACATTACACTGGAACTTCAGATTTTTTTCCCCTAAGTTCGGTTATTTGCGTTGTTATTTGGAGTTTGCGAAACAACCGAACTTAATACACTAAGTAAACTCTAATATTATGTAGAGTTCGGTTATCTAGTTCGTAAACATGCAGTTTGTGAAACAACCGAACTTTGTATACTAAGTTAATTCTTATTTTTACGTAAGTTCGGTTAGTTATTGGTTGTGTACCAACCGAACTTTGTATACTAAGTTAGATCAAATTTTTACGTAAAGTTCGGTTTGTTAATTTGTTACGAACCAAACGAACATTACACTAAAATCTGAGAAACTTCATTAATGGAGAGTTCGGTGACCTGCGTGTTTGGAGAAACTAACCGAACAACACTTTCAGGTGAGTTCGGTTACTTCCGTGTATAGCTAAAGCAACCGAACTGCACTTCCAGATAAGTTCGGTTAGTTGTTCTTGACAGTGTAACCTAACTAGCCCAAATCTACTTGAAAAATTTACATTTTTAGGAAAGTTTTGACCAATTCAAAATACATTACCTAAGTTTGGAGCATACCTGGACACCCAAATACTCTTCCTACGGTTGTGGTTGATAAAATCCATCATATTCATCTTGAGATTGAGTTTTTGGAAGAATGGAATCACCATCTAAGAAATAACTCATGTCCGGATCATTGTGAAGATTAACAAATACTCTAGGAGAGGATGGAGATGAAGAATCAGATGAGTTTTCATCACTTGAATACCCAAACTTAGTGAATTGGATTTTTTTTTTATTTTCCATGTTTTTTTCCTTCATCTTCTCTAACTTTACTCTCTCTAAAATTCTACTCATCTAATAATCATACCATCTTTTAATATAATCTCACTAATTATTATTAACTAAATCATTTAACTAATCATAACCTAAAATTAATTATTAGGGTAGTTTAGGTATTAAAATAAATATCAAATATGGTGTGACC
The DNA here is from genome assembly GCF_003573695.1 of Papaver somniferum. NCBI lineage: Eukaryota > Viridiplantae > Streptophyta > Magnoliopsida > Ranunculales > Papaveraceae > Papaver > Papaver somniferum. Next base: position 2,167,813 of record NW_020628818.1, read on the forward strand.
TAGATTTACACTAATGTATTTACCCAAAATAAAACAATGGTCCTCCCCAAAAAAGGATGGTCCCCAAAAAATCGTTCTTCCAAATTTGGGCATGCATGTGATTCGCTAGTTGAATACCATTTACAGTCTTCTTTTTTTTGAAGGGGGTAAACCGATTTATTAACTCAAAAAAGAGGTTAAATTTCTTGGGGTGCTTGGTCCCAATTTTGTATGCATACAAAATGTTTGGAAGAAAGGTTGGGCATTCGGTGAGCCATATTTTTGCTGAAGCCGATGCTGGATGCGTTTTTTGATGTTTAACTGCTTGGTTTGCTTGTTCGTCTGCTGCCTTATTTGCTTCACGGTTTGTATTCTCGTACATGGGATATGTTGCATGGGTTCTTTTATCTCGTCGAGCATCGTCCTAAAGTATCAAGGTTGCATGTCTTGTTGTTGTTATAGTTGTTGGATTATAAGTTGTGAGTCCACTTCAAAGTTTACCCGGGTCCATTGTTATTGAGATTCTATGCGTCGAGATAGTAGTAGTCCCCATTTTTCTGCTGTTGTCGATGTCGTAATCCCTAAAAGTGCTGCCAATGTGCCTTGACAGTCTATTTCTAAAATACTTGCTCCCACTATACCTGGATTTCCCTTTGTTGCGCCGTCTGTGTTGATCTTGATCCAGTTTTCAGGTGGTGGCTCGCATCCGATCATTAATGTTGTTGATGTAGTCTGTCGTTGTTGTCGGTATAATGATGGTTGTAGTTCCGGTAGAATTGGCATTAATCGTTTTTGTTCCCAGCTGTATTCTTCAAACATTACTTGTATTGTTTGAGTGATTTGAGTCGGTGATTGGTGTTGATTCCTATATACCGATTCATTCCTTGCTAACCATAAATTCCACAAGGTAAAGACAAAGATAGCCTTTGCTTGTTTTGGGATCTGGTGGTGTATAGCTTCCCAAATGGTTGTTGGTTGTTGTTGCGTGCTTCCTGTTTGGTTTGTTGGATTCGATTGATTGAGAGATAGTATAATTTGTTGCCATACAGTTTGGGCCCGTACACGTTGGAACAGAATATGTTGTGTCGTTTATGAAGTCGTTCTACATAGGGGGCGGAGGTTTGTTGTGGTGATATTCCTCTCTGCCAAAAGACCGAACATTGATAGTTCTTCTAAGATGGCTTTCCATAGGAAAAGTCTGATTTTTGGGGGGCATTCCAAAATCCAGATGGATTTGAAATGCTTTTGGGATGGAGTGATGTTTAATGGTATGGATTGAAGTGGTATGTTGTGGAGCGTAGTAGCCCGAGTAGTGGTGGTTGACTGGGGAGTAGTTGGTTGGTTATTTGGGGTTTGGTTTTAGGGGTTATGAGAATTTGGTAGCCTGTTTTTTCCGAATAGTATCCAGTGGTTGTGAATGACCATATGAGGGTGTCAGGCTGTGGTGTTTGAGGAAGATGGATATTGGTGATGTAGTAGGCTATGTTGGTTGGGAATATGATGTGAATGAGGTCGTGGTTCCAAGAGTTTGAAGAAGTGTGGATTAGGTTGGACACTTGGATGTTTGGGAGTGGTGGTGGATTGGTGTGGTATTATGGTGAGGGATCCAGTTCCCCGGTAATGAAGTGAGTTTCCCATTCCCAATTTTAGATACACAATGTTCCTGCAAAAAAACATCTAGGTTAATTAGACATTTCCATGTGGGACTTGCTGTGGGTTTTGGTTTCTCAATTGGTTTCTCCAAAAATGGTCTGTTATATAGGTATTTATATCTTGCCATTGTTGCCCATATTGATTTGTCATCTCCCTGGATTTGCCACACCTTATTCATAATAAGTGCTTGGTTATGTTCTCTACTTCGCCTTATGCCCGTGCCGCCGTTGCATCTCGTCTCCGTTACTTTCCGCCATCCAATGGGATGTAGTTTCTTTGTTGTTCTGTCATGCCCCCAGAAAATGTTCCTTGTTATCCTATCAATCCTTTTATGGATATGTGTCAGTAGGAGTTGTGTCTGCATGACATGGTTTGCCGTTGGTAGTAGAGAAATCTTGATGAGTAATTCCCTGCCAGACTGATTCACACATTTAGTGATCCGTCCCTTTGTCTTTCGTTTGATTCTGTTGAGGAGTACCGTGAACATGTGGGAGCTATTTCTTCCTCGCTGGAAATGGACACCGAGATAGATAGGTGGGTGTTAGGTTGTTGGATGCTGAAATAATTTTGTAGCCCATTGACCACATTTGGATGCAATTTTGGGTGGTGTATAATTAAGGATTTATCCTTATTTATGTGTTGGCCTGCCGAAGATGAATAAGCATCCAGCAGTTTTTGTAGTGTATGGCATGTATCTGGTTCTGCCACGCATGTAATTAGCAGATCATCTGCATACATGAGCTGGACTAGTGGGGAGATATTTGGTGCTAGCTTCAGTCCTTTAATCTTTCCCTGGAGTTGCGCGTGTCCCAAATTTGATGAGAGGATTTCCGCACATATGATGAATAGATAGGGTGACAAGGGGTCTCCCTGGCGAAGTCCTCTATTTGGTTTTATATGGACGAAAGGTGAACCGTTGACATTGATGGAGTATGAAACTATGGATACGCGGGTCATTATTTGGTCTATGAAGCTCGTTGGAAAGCCCAGAGAACTCAGTGCCATTTTGATGAAGCCCCAGTCCAGGTAGTCGTACGCCTTTTTTATATCAAGTTTCATGGCAATTTTTGGGTGTTTGGTCAATGATGAGGATCTGATGTAGTGGAAGATTTCCGCAGCTATGGCTATGTTGTCATGAATAGCTATGTTGGGAACGAAATCACTTTGAAATGGGATAATAATGAATTGAAGGATAGGGTGGATTCTGTCAACTAAAATCTTTGCAATGATTTTGTAAACCACATTACAAAGTCCAATGGGCCGGTAGTGGGATGGTTGGGTTGGGTTTGGGGTTTTCGAAATCAGGGTGATGTTGGTGTGGTTCATTGGTGTTTGTAGATGGTTATGAAGAAAGAAAAATTTGACCATTTCAATAATTTGAGTACTAGTGAATTCCAAAAGTACTTTGAAAAACTTACTAGTAAACCCATCTGGGCCTGGTGCTTCGTCTGAGCTTATGGAATACAAGGCATGTTTGATTTCCATATATGTGACCTCCCGCATTAGGCTTTGTTGTTGCGCCTACTATACACGAGGATGAATATATTCAAAGAGATGCATATCAATGGTGGTTTCTTGGGCCTGATATTTCTCAGTGAAATGTTGGATGAGAGTATCTGCAATTTCTTGTTGGGTGTCCACCCAGACTCCGGTCGGTGTCTGTATCTGTCGTATGTGGTTGATGCGTCGATGAATCGTTGCCTGAGTGTGAAAGAAAGTGGTGTTTAGATCTCCCTCTCTAAGCCAAGTCACTCTTTACCTTTGTTTCCAAAAAATTTCCTGGCAGTGTGAGAGCATAAGGTGGGTGTTACGGGCCTCCAATTCCTTTTCGAGCCAGAAAAGTAGGTTTGGGCCTGTTGCAATGGCACAAATTTGTTGGGCCTTTTGGATTTGTTTCTCCGCCTCTCAGATTAAGCCCGGCAAGTGGCCAAAAGTGTTTTTGCTCCAAGTCTGCAAGGTTTCAGCTGTTGTAACCATTTTTTTGAGCAAGTTGAGAGGCGGAGATGGGTTATGCGACTGGTTCCAAGTATTTGAGGAGATGGTTTGGAAATGTGGGTGTAAAAACCACAGGTGCTCCATTCTAAAGTTCATTTGGGTTGATCTTGGAATTGATTTCTCTTTGAGTAAGACGGGAGCATGGTCTGAGGCTATCCGAGGCAAGTGCTGGAGTAGATCATGTGGATGAAACTGAACCCATTTTTTATTTGCTAGTCCCCTATCAAGTCTCTCTAAAATAAAGTTGTTGCCAGATTGCTTGTTAGACCATTGTAAAGTTCACCAGTGAAACCAAGATCAATAAGGTCGTTGTTTTTTATCATGTTTTTGAAGTCTTTAGCCTGGTTGTGTGAAACCGGTCTTCCTCCTTTCTTTTCCGTTTGACAGAGAACCTTATTGAAATCACCCACTAAGATCCATGGTAAAGAATGTGGAGGGATGAGAATGTTGAAATCCTTCCAAAGATCTCATCTTGCTGATGGTTGTGGTGGTCCATAGATTCCAGTGAACAGCTGTGGAAGTTGCGGTGCGGGGGGGGGGGGGGGGGGGGGGGGGATGATATAGGCATGAATTAAACTTTGATTTGCAACTAGGATCCGGACCTGAAGGTGTGCTACCCACATTAGGATTACACCCCCTTTATGTCCATTACAAGAAATCGCAAAGCATTCATCAAAACCTAGTCTATTTTTTAAAGAGAAAATTTGCAAATCTGAAGAAAGAGTTTCTGATAAAAACAACACACTAAGTCTGTGAGTTCTAGTGATCTCAAAGAGTTTGCGAACTGTCAAGGGATTACCCGCACCTTGACAGTTCCAAGCCAACAAACTCATTTTGCTTGCGAGTGCTGGTGTTTACCAGCAGCTCGCTTCTCCTTGCTTTGTGCTTGAGCATCGGTCTCTTTTTCATCCGGAGATAGATGTATAGCCAATTTGGTTTGTTGAGGGTTGGTGCTGCAACCTGTTATGGTTTCTTTGTGAGATGTTGCATCAAATTGATATTGATCATGTTGCCCTTGTGAAGCTATCGTCTTTATTGGTCGGAGTGTTGGTACTTCATACTGAGGTTGGATAATTCTAGAGGATTCAGGGATAAGAGATGAGAGGGAGATGAACTTCCTAGTTTCCAGTGGTGGAGGTGGTGCTGCAAAGGTAGGGGTTGGAGGAATGTTTAAGTGTTGGGGTACTTCTTTCCTTGGATGGGTGCCTTTCCTTTTGTATGTTTTCAGAGGAGTAGTATCTAACTCTGGAGATGTTGCCCGCGTCTCCTTTTCAGTCTCTGCCACAAGGTTATGAGTGACCATAACATGTGGGACACCATTAACTTTAGTTACCACTAGACTGACAATGGCATGGGGGTTATCCAGAAAGTTGTCAAGTCCCTTCCCATAAAGAGGGTTAAAAAAGTTGTGCAGCTGATTTGAGTTCGTACAAGTACTGTCGTTGCAGACTGGTAATGGGCCTTTGCTTGGTTTGCAGGTGAGAGGAAGGCTTGTGGTTGTTATTGGGTCGGACCTTTGCCTTTGTCGAGCGGGTTCAGTCTTGCTCCATCTGCCACCTTATAAGCCGATGCAGGTATTCCAAAATGGATAGCTACACCCTCCAAAGGGTTTGGATGCTCTCGCAAATCCGATTATACGCCCGATCCAGATCCGAAAAAGTTGTTAATTCCAAAAAACTTGAAACCCGAGGATAGATGATGTCCAAATCCGTCTTTTGCTTGCTGGTTTTGCAGACCTGTCACAGAATCATCATAGTTTCGTCCTGCAGTAGACGTAGGGGTGTAAATTTTGCCCGGCAACCCGAGGCCCAGTACCGTCCGCCCTGTCCCATGACAGCCCATGAGTGACCGTGGCCCTTTACGGGCTGGCCCGACCTAGCCCATTTAAATAAGAGGGCGGGCATAGGCCACAATTCAAATTTTCTTGCCCGGCCCAATACCCTCCCTATTATCCCGTCAATGCTACCCGCCAGTGTTATCCATTCACCTAGCCTAAGTGACTGTTCCAATTTTGTTTTATCCGAAAATATACTTGGTACATATACTTAAATTAATACAGTCAACCCTCATAGTTTTCATATGTATTTCTTAACTTTTATTCTATAGGAGTCTAATTTTGTTAACCATATAGAGAAAATATTGAGAAAAATCTAAGGCACTTTCCTTTTCTGATGATTCAATTCAGGAAAAATTATAGGAAGTTTGGTTTATCTTATTCCCATCTCAATTCTCGTATTTGATTATTAATTTTAAGTAAAACTTGTGTATTATTATTACTTTCTTTTTATTTTTAACAATATATATGTATAATATATATTTGTTTGTAATATTCAAGGCCCTCCCGGCCCTACCCGCCCGAGCCCAAATTACAAAACAGGCTTGGGTAGGCCATGGGTACTTACTGTAGATAAATAACCCTGCCCGCCCGGCCCTTTTAATTTCATGGATAAGAGATGTTCCGGCCCGCCCTATACCGTCCCATTTAATAAATAGACCGGGCGGCCCGGCCCGGCCCAATTTACACCCCTAGTAGACGAAAAAAATCTTTTTCCCGATTTCTAAGGTCTGTAGTGGACTGGCAGGTGAGCTTTTTGATGATATGGGTGAGTGTACTAATGGGATCCAGTTAAGGCCTTGTCTTGCCATGGCCGGTGCAAGTCTAGTCGGAATCGGTCGACTCACCGTCTGTTTGGGTGGGGTGTTTGGGTTGGTGCTTGAAGCAGCTTGAAATTGTGAGTTAAGCTGGAAATCAAGGTTTGGTGGTTCTGGGTTTACAGTGGATGAAGATGCACCTGAGTTGTGGGTAGGTGGTGGTGGAGTTGGGTAAACAGGTGGTCTTGGTTTAGGTTTAGCAGCTCTCACACGAGCATTTAGCCTATGGTAAGGAAAAAGAGGGTGGTCTGGGTCTTGCATTGCATGTTGCTCATTAAGGAACTTTGGGCATTCATCAGCTATGTGTCCGATAATACCACACCTATAACAAATAGTGGGCAAGAACTCATATGCAAATTGGATCCATTTTGATCCCTCTACATTTAGTAAAATACCTGGCATGAACGGTTCCGTTAGTATCATCTCCACCTTGGCTCGTACCGGAATATAGTCCAAATCCGCCTCCAGCATTCTCCCTGTGTCACTGAGAAGTTCCTCCATAGCCATTTTGTCTTCGAAGAATTTTGGAAGTCCAAGAAGCTGAATCCAGAAGATGGCTTTTGTAAAGCAAGCATGTGGGTTTCGCTGGTAGGTGGTCCAATCCTCAGTTAAGATCACCTGAATACGATTTCCAGTCGAAGCACCAGTGAAAGCATTTTTATTTTCTCTTTTTGGAATAGGAGCAAGTGAAAGCTTTGCTATGTGACAGTGTGTGTCTAGCTGACAGTACGAATTCAGAAATAGGAATTTGCTGAGATATAGTTTGGAGTTTGGAAAAAGCTCAATTTGCTGATAGCCTGATACATCGAGTAAGTTAACAGGTGCCACATTTTACAGTAACAAAGCAACACGCTAGTAGAATAATAAGATATGGTGACCTTTTTGTTGTGTGCCATCCAATCCAAACTTGCATTGTTTTCAATTTATTATATTATGATTAATAACGGAGAATTGAGATTCGAGAAATGATATTTTCATATTTTTAAACGACTGATTCATACATAAATAGCAATTTCCCAAGGGCCAAGAGGAAGTGATAATGTTATCATCACTTTTAAACCACTTCTTCAGTGTTTACAGTGCACACCTTTGGTCTTGCACTTGGATACGCTCCAAAACAACCGAAACCTTTCCCTTTAATGTTAGTTCTTCCATTTGGTGGATCGCTGAAGAATTTCACTGTCTCAATTGCTCCTCCAGAGTTGTACATATCTAACAACCCAATGGGTGCAAACTCGAAATTTTGGCAGTAAACCTGTACAAACCAGGGCAGAGTGACATTATGGTTTCAGAACGTACTACGAGAACTGGTACAGATGCAACTGTGAGAAATAACCTTGATTGGAGATAAAGTAAAAATATTGCATCCCAAGATCTTCAGTGTCACATCCACAAATCCTTTCTTTGGCATCTAGAAAGAGATCCTGAATTGCATAGCCATAGAGAAAATGTTATGAAAAATCTGTGATATGATTCGCCATAACCTGCTTATGTTACTACCTAAAAGCTGAAGTTTCCATAAACATGATTTCCATGTATATTATTAGACCGATAGAGACAAATAGATTAAAAAGGGACGAGAAGGAGTGCACAAGATTTATATCTACAAAGGCAGGTTACCAAGAACTTCGACAGAGAATTCCGTATTTCTTTGTAACTCAATACTTGGGTTGAAGGTTACACATACCTGTGTTGAATGAAAAGATGCCACTAATATAATCTGTATATGAAAATGAAAAGATGCCACTAATATAATCTGTACATGAACCCCGGAAACCTCTTCAAAATACTCGACATCATTGGGACTGATCTGCCCTGTTAACTCATGACTTGTATTACTCTTCTGAGCAGTAGCAGACTTTGTCTTTGCATCAGTTGTTGCAATGACATTATCTGGTAGCTTATGCTCAGGAAAATACTTGCTGTAAAAACAACACGAGAATAACATCTTTCAATGCACACAATTAAAAGGCTCAATCTCATTTAATAAAATTATCAAAACTAGGTTTTAAGTAGCACACAGAATATTCTAACCTCCATTTCAGCGTTTTGCTTTTTCAAGTATGATGAAAATTGGCAGCTCAAGTGCAAGCATATATGACCAGCATTACCTGACAGGGATTATACAAAACCTATGGCCTTTTTATAACTAGCAAAAAGTGAAGAAACCCACAAGGCAACCATAAGCTCATCAAGTTGTCCTAATATTTCTAATTTATTGAAATAAAAATAGTAAATTAAATTTTTTCCTGCACAATGCAGTTCAGCATTGTCTGTAAGTCCCTACAGATAAGTTCTGCACTGGCCATATATCTGCTATCTGGACATGTATAGTATGTACTTCTGGTTCCCTGCCCAAAAAACGGGAAATCACACAAAACCAACTCGGCTAGGGTAGCTATATTTATTTATTTTTGCTTGAACTGAGATTTGCATATAAAACACAGATTACATTAAACAACACATCTATGTGTTAAAGATCGTCAAACTGTGTCCAGTATTGATTAACTTTAAAATTCTTAACACAATGAAAATAAAAATACCCATGTTTCTTGGTTAACTTTTGCCATTTGAGGATCCAAAATCCTCAGCTTGCTACATAGTCAACAGGATTAGCAAAAGTATCCTAAATGTCATCACTTGGTGTTTCCAGATTTGAAATATTCACCGCACTAACACGTTCTTCCTCAGGTAAGATGGACCAGTTAGGCGATTGCACAGCTCTCAACCATTTGAAATCATCCACATTTGCCCAACTTCCAGTCTCTTCATCAAGACTTGAATCTTTAAGGTCTTTATCAATTCCTTCATAACGCAACAAATAAGGAGCAAACGTCACACTATTGCAATCCTCAATTATTGGCCTACTCCGAACCCGAAGATAAAAATCTGTCTTCTTAGCATGATGAATCCTCATTTGATGAGACGCCATCATAAACAAGCAATCCTCAGCTTGTTCAATAAGAATCGACCCCATAACAGGTCCTACGTAAACACGACAATTCCTCAATCTATGAATGTAAAGTGCTCTAAAACAACCAGTTACCCTCACCTCACACGAATTTAAGTCCGAGAGAGTGAAATCTCCCTCTTTTGAACTCCCAAAGCTTTTCACCAAGACAACTCCCTCTTTGTTACGAAACCCAGGAGAATCCCGAACTTGAATACTACATTTTTCAGCTAAAACCGAATCAAAACCACTATTTTCATTCTCAGTTGTAACCACATTAACCTGATCTTTCTTCGCAGCAGTAGATTTATTCCTAAATGAGAATTTCTTCTTAGGTAATAACTCAAAACTAACACTGTCTAATGTTTCTTTCAAATCACATATAGTTTTCAGAGACGCCCGCACTTCATAAGAAGGCAGGAAGTATGAATTTTCTGCAACTAGTTTCTCAAGTTCAGAAATCGAAATCGACAGTTTATCGAGATCGGATTTCAGATTAGCTTTTGATTCTGGATCAGTAACAAGACGGCACCGGTTGATTTCAGTTTCGATTGATTTTTTAAATTCATAAAATCGATCTGTAAATGATTTAGTGGATTCAAAAGCAGGTAAATCGTTTGAATCAGACTTACGTGAGACAGCTTGTTGAAGACGAGATTGGTGGAGATTCGAGAGGCGTTCAATCATCGCAGCATGTTTCTTTTGAGCAATTGTATCTTGGGGTTTATCTGCTGGGTTGTTTGATTGATTTTCTTCCATGGAGTTGTCGATTTGTGCACTAATCTTTGTCTCCTTCGTTTTCTCCTCTCTCACTCGTTCTGCACTCTTGGCAACGAAAAAACTCGGGTGTGGAGTGACACTACTGTATAGCAACTTGGGGTCCAGGAATTCTACCCGGCTGAACAAAACCCGACCAGAACCCATCTAAAAAGATCCTTTTTCTTTGATGCTTTCTACGTGGAGGGAACATCCCTTGGCACTTCTATTCTCGTAATATCTCACATTTTAGACATTTTTTTTGCGAATAAAATTTCAGTGATATCGAACTTGAAGCTCATGTTTTGGAAACATCTTCCTCTTGGGAAGCTCTACATACAAACAAGAATGAGTGTATTCGGGGACGTATAGCAACACCATGCTACTTTGAAAATGAGACATTGAAAACCAATGGATTTTTAACCATTGAAATTAAAATTGATACATTGTGAGGTTTTGTATTTCAGAATATGCTTATTTTTGGTAGGAACGTACAGCTTTGTAAGAGAAACATATCCACAAAATATTAGCTTCAAATCCATTACTGCATGGTTTTTATTCACAAAAATGACGTCTAATGTGTGAGAATAAAAGTGTGAGGAATGCTTAATATTTTGTATTATGGATGCTTGAGGTTTGTGTTCTATACACACATTAATAGAAATCTCTTTCTTATCCTTCTCTACTTTTCTTCTCGTAGCACGTTATCAGCACGCTCTACGTTGAGTCGTGTTTAAACTCTTGAAGCCGCCAATCATTTTGATTCTATGTAGAGGTAATGCTGAAATGTGTGAAGCATCGAAAGCTCGGCTGAGAGGCCTTTCGAGAAACATATTTATCATAACTCTGAGAGGAACGTTCGCTCAGTCAGAGATCGTGAAATGGTTCACGGGTCACAAAATATGAATTGTCACATACATTCCTGAAGCCGGGCAAGAAACATGCAGTATCTGATTTTACGATTTTAGCTTTTGCCGAAAATCCACCATCAACATTAAGTCCCCTTCTTAGTGAGGGAGAGCCATGTTCCACAGTAAGCACTGGATGGTGATTTTCCAGTAGACGAGATAAGTAGTTGAACTTAGTCGTACAAAGGCATTTTCAGAATCCTCGATTTGCTCAAATGATGTCAAGTACGAGCAAATGCCCAGATAACGACCCTGTCAGTATGATAGAGTGTCATCTCTTGAGCACGGAGAGATGGGTCACTGCTGATTTGAACGGTCAGACATCCAGTTTTGGTCGGTTTAGCATTTACGAACCCGGACCCAAAAGAGAAAATCCTTATTTAATCAGGTTTTTGGAAATAAAATTGTGGATAAAAAGGAAGAAACCCTAAATTTATTTTTTTTACTTCTCCCTGACCGACCACTATCTCTTGTTCGCTCTCCCTGTCACGTCCAATTTTTTTTCTTCAAGTTTGACCGGCGCCGACCATTGCCAATCACCGCCGGTGAAGTTCCGGCCGGCACCGACCAAGGTGAGTGAATTTTTTTCTTTTTTTTTCTGTGACGTTCATAAATTGTTCTCAAAATAAAAAATCACATATGTGAACATGCTTGCGAGATTCTTTAATGAAATATTTTTTTAGGAAACGGAAGCCCGTCCGTCCATCGGTTTAAGAAACGAATAATAATCCCTAATGTGAAAGATATATAAATTTTGAATTGATATGATCCAATTGCAGTGAAAAATATTTTTGTCTATGAGCTTTTATGAACAAAATTTTATTTCGACTTTTACAAAAATAAAAAAGACCCCTGGTTGATAGACAAACGCTCGTTCAAGCGAAAAGAATTTTTTTTATACGTGAATTATTCACGGTTAAATATTTTTTGTAAAATCAAATTTAGATTTTCGAACAATTGTTGAAAGCCAACAATTATTTTTAATGAATCTCATGATCTAATAGTGTATGCACGAAAATTAATGAATGTTCACTTGGTAGGAATTGCGTGAATTAATACAGTTTCATGAAAATCAAGTTGTGATTTTTGAATAAAGAATTCTTTGTTCGTCTTTGCAGGTTTTTGCAGATTTGAAGAAGCGAACAGATTCTCGAAATTTTTGCATTATAGTCACTACATCTAATGAAATTGTAAAAAGGTGAGAGTTGGAATATTATTATTTTTGTTGCATGTTTGCTATTGGCATATCCATGTCTCCGTGTTTCTGGATCCAGATAATGGTGATTTCTAGTAGTGACCACTCTTCTAGCTCTTCTGAAGAAGATTCCAAAACTACCAAGCCAAAAATAAAGACTTCAGCAGCAGAGGTGCGCGCCAAAGTGAATCAGTCCTTGAAAGATACTGGAAATATGATAAATGGTATGTTTCTCGATCATCTGAGAAATGCCCGTGATGGGTTTTTAAAGAGAGAAGTCGAAGATGAAAAGCTGGCAACTTATCGGCAAAAACGGCGTCGACTTCAGCAAACAAGGCTAGTGGCTGAAGATGAAGCCCGAACTCGTGTTAATGGTGTAACTTCTGATTCAGATGCTGAGGAGATCGAAGCTACCTGGAAACCTCTTGAGCGTAAGACTAAACCATATGCTCCCGGCATGAGAACTGAACGGTTATCCAAGTTGATCTCCGAGCCGAATACGAAGAATATGAATATTTAGACGCAATGTATGTTTAACCTGAAGATCAATTGGAAGAAGTTCTTAGTAAAGATTCTGATGATGACTCCGAGGAAGAACTAGAAAAAGATTCCACTGATGATGATCGCGAAGACGATGATGAATCCGGTGAATCTGATGATTGAATTTGTTTGCAGATTCTCCGGAGATCAATTATTTTTTGTTGCAGTAGATGTTATTTTGATCATTTTAGAAACTTGACTACATACACATTGCATTAGAAATTACTTTTTGAATGATAATCACTCATTGTATCTTCTGTTTAATTATTCTCATGCCTTCAATTGAATGAGATGGACCAATGTCCATGAGTGCAAAAAGTTAATCATAATTCTATGAAGTGTGATTGCATGAGCGAGCTAAAAAAGTGTGTGATTTGCACGGGTGATCAATTCCAAGTCAAGGTATAAACCGCACCTGGTTGAATTGTCAGTCCCCAGTAGTGTCACTTTTCTTCCGCGTCACCGATATAATCTGGTTTGATATTTAGGGTCTCAGTAGAAATCGCAACTGATTTGACCATTTGTAGAGGATAAATATCCACCGAGTCTTGTGTATTGACCTTCAATACTTGGGGTTTTTCATTTACATGAACACATCTTCTTTCATTGTTGAGTTTAACCGAACAGAATAAATTTCAATCATAATCATACCTCATAATATCCGACAGCAGTTCATCTTCCCGAAGCTTATCTCCGTCGAAACGAGGGAGTGAAACTCCCAATCTGGTATGAAATACTCTTTCTATTTCTTTCTACTGTGTAATCAATAGATGCCTATGAATATTTGTTGCAGATGAATCATGATGACCGATTTTCTTCCACTGCTTATAACTTAAGACCCAAAAGGACTGTGAAAGCACCTGCCCACTTCAAATCCGCTCGTGCGTACGCCGGAACAAGATTGATAGAGCGTCTGCTGCTGCTAATATGATTTCTGCTACAATTGCTATCATGGAAGAGGAAAAATCGCTCGTACTGGAGTCGATAAGGGTTGAGAAATTTGTCCAGGACTTGAAAGTGAAGACTGAAAACTTTCAAAAGAGGCTTGAAATGGCATTTAGTAAAAATTATTTATTGTTGGATGGTTTGCTTTGAGTGATCGTTTGAGATTTTTTTTTTTTGAATAAAGTAAGATGATTGATTGATGAAGGAACTTTTTCTATTATATTAATGAAATCTATTTTGGATTTTGAACGAATGAGCATATTGCATACTCTTTGAAGGAATAGAGATTACATATTGAAATTAAAATAATTGTTTACTGGTCATTCAGGCATAGTATGATTTGAGCCACTTTCCATTGAATATGTTTCCTTCCACTCCTCCATTAACAACCAAGATTTTGTAATATCCACTGGATACTTCCTTGATGATTACATACGGACCTTCCCGTTTTGGAGAGAACTTGGGAGCGGACATGTCTTGTTGAATATGTTTTGTTGTTTTTTGAACCAAATCTCCTACTTGGAATGTTTGAGGTCTTACCATTTTTTTGTATGCCCTGGAAATCCTTTGTTTGTAACCTTCCACATATTTTCTACCTTGGCCCTCCTTGACTCAAGCATGTCCAATTCAGCAATCCTTGAGTTAGACACTTCGGCTTCGTCCCATTGCACTCCAATGATTGTTGCAATCCTTGCATAAGGGATTTTGATCTCGACTGGGAGAATAACATCAGCACCGTAAAGAAGAGAATACTGTAAAGTTCTAATCGAGCTTCTTGGTGCGGTTCTATAGGCCCACATAGCCATAGGTAGTTGTTCATGCCACGTTTGAGGGTTATCATGAACTGTTTGACTGAGAATCCGGATCAAAGTCTCGTTGGTACTCTTAGATTGTCCGTTTCCTTGAGGATAGTATGGTGTAGAGAAAATCTGTTTGATACCATATTTTTCAAGCAATTCTTTCACATTTTTGTTGGCAAAAGAAGTTCCATTATCTGTGATGAGATGTTTAGGAACACCAATCTGCATATTATGTATTCCTTGATGAATCCTGCAATCGTGACTCCAGTGGTACTTCGAAGAGGAATGGCTTCAATCCATTTGGTGAAATACTCAGTTGTTGTGATGATGTATTCATGTTGTTTCGAAGACGCTGGATTGATTTTTCCAATGATGTCCAGTCCCCAACTGTAGAAAGTCCATGGATTGCTCACAGAATGTAATGGGAGACAAGGAGTGTGGATGAGGTTACCGCGGACTTGGCATTGATGGCATTTCTGAACATAGGCAGCTGCATCGTCTTCCCTGGTCGACCAATAATATTTCTCATGGATTTGGAGAAATAATTTCCTCTTTCCTTGGTGTTCTCCTTCGTGCATTTTTTTCAAAATTGTTGGAATTTCATGCTCATCCAAACATCTCAGTAGGTTCCCACCAAAGCTTTTGCAATACAAAATCCCTTCCAGATAAACAAACCGCTTGGCCCTCTGGGTGAGTTTGATTACTTCTTTCTTCTCTGATGGTAAACCATTGTCGCGCATGTAATTGATGTAAGGTTCTCTTCAATCCCCGGTATGATGGACTGTTAGAGCTTCCAAATGATGAAGCGGTTTCTGACAATTGGTACAAGATCCTTACAACATTCTCGACTGAGCTTCCATGGAGGGCCAATAGTACCCGAGCCTTTGGAGCCTCCTGTAAAGTGTAACCACCAACGTTTGTCCGCATATTTTCTCATGTGTGCACTTGAGTTGCTCGCTCGCTTCTTCATCTCCGAGACATCGTGACAAAGATCCATCAGAATTGCGATAATATAATGCTCCGTGTAGCAGAAAAAAGTTCTTCAATTCCTTGAGGCTAATTTTCCCTTCTGTAAGAGAACTGCTCAATTCATGAATGATAGGTGCTTTCCAGTCGCTAGCTTGAGCATTTTCAACTTGAGTGATCCGGGTTGATGACACAGAACGCCTTTGTACAGTGATGGACTTTTCCGACCCTTCAAATTGCAGTTTGGATGCAAGAGTTTCTAAACATCCAGCATGTCTGTTATTGGTAGTATCGGTATGGACGATCGTTGCCTCAGAAAAATAAGCTAATAGACGTTGTGCTTCGGCTCTGAATGGAGCAAGTGCCACTTCTTTGAGAGAGTACACTCCATTAATCTGATTGACTAACAACTTTGAGTTTCCTCTTATCTCCAGATGCATTTATCTTGGTTGCTTGACCAAAGGTAATCCCAGTAAGAAGGCCTCGTATTCCGCTGAACTGTTGGTGCAAATCTAACTTGAACGAATGCGAGAAGACTTCACCGGACGGGGATACTAACACGATGCCGGCTCCACCAGTATCATTTCTAGGAGTGGCTGATCCATCAAAGTATAACAACCATGTTTCCCCTTTAATAATTGAAATTTCTGGAAACTCACCTGGCACATCTTCATGTAGCATTGTGATGTCTTCCCATGGAAAGGCAGCGAGCAAGTCTGAAACTGCTTGGCCCTTGATTGCTTTGGGTGAGACACACGCTATGTCAAACTCTGACATCTGCAGTAACCATTTTGCAGGTCTTCCTATCAAAGATGGTCTTGACAGTAAGAATTTTACAGGATCAGCTTTAGCAAAAAGTACGACTCTGTTTGACAGCAAATAATGTCTGAATTTCTGAATTGCATGAACCAATGTAAGCATGATCTTTCGGCTTTAGGGTACCAGAGCTCAGCATCTCTCATTGTACGACTAAAGTAGTAGATCGGACGCTCGACACCTTCTTCGTTCTCTTAAGAGAGAAGAGCCCCAATAACAACATCACTAGAGGTCGTGTAAAGTACCAATAGTCGTCCTTGCACCTGGGATTTCATGACAATGGGTGATAATAATATCTGCTGGATCTTTTGGAATGCATCTTGTTGGACAGTCGTCCATGCAAAATTTGCTTCCTTCTTCAGTAGAGGGGTGAATGAAGCAATAAGCTGAGCTAATCCAGGAATGAAATGTCGGATGTAGTTTACCTTGCCCATAAAGCTTTCAAGCTATTTCACAGTACGTGGAAGAGGCATGGTGGTAATAGCTTTGGTCTTGTATGGGTCTACTTTGATTCCTTATGCCATGACCTGGAACCCTAGAAACTTCCCAGGAGAAACACCAAATGCACATTTGGGATTCATCTTCAATTTGTATTCTCTGCATCTTTCGAAGACTTGTCTCAAAACATCTAGATGGGATGATCGAGTTTTTTATTTGACTACCACATCATCAACATAGTCTTCTACTTGTCTGTGCATCATATCATGAAAGATGGCGGTCATCGCTTGTTAATAGGTAGCACATGCATTCTTCAATCCAAAAGGCATCACCGTGTAATGAAACTTCCCGATGGGCGTTCGGAAAGAAGTCTTGCTAGCATCATGCTCATACATCTTGATCTGGTTGTATCCACTGTAACCATCCATAAATGAGAACATGCCATGGTCGCTGGTTGTGTCAACGAGCATATCAATATTGGGTAAAGGAAAGTCATCCTTCGGGCAACATTTGTTCAGTTTTCTGAAATCTACATAGCATCGGATCTGACCATTTTTCTTCTTGACGGGGACAACATTTTCCAGTCACGTCGGATGTTGGATGGGCGTGATGAATCCTGTTGCTAGTAGTTTCTAAACTTGAACTTTAATTTGTTCTTCAACTTCATGTCTGAATTGCATGGGAGGTTGTTTGACAGGTTTGGAGACGGGAGTTATGTGCAAGTGATATGTGACCAACTTGTCGTCAAGCCCGGGCATTTACTCATTCTTCTAAGCAAAAATATCTTGATACTTCTTCAACAGGCTTATCAATCGCGTTCGTTCCTCTGGTGATAGTGTATAACTGATCAAGATTCGTCTTGGATTTTCCTCTGTTCCGATGTTGATTGTCTCAAGGTCATCAGTAGTGGAATCCATGCCATCTTGTAATTATCGTGGGGCATCTTGAATTTCTTCATCAGGCGGTTGCTCGTTTTGACATGCTTCTTCAGGGCGGGGAGACTTTTCATCGACCTCCCCTGTTAATTGCTAATCGTTGTATCGGAGATAAATGATTCTTCCTTCTGAATCATAGCTGGTTATAAAGTTGGATCCTTTCCGAGTCGTAGTTTGATCTTGCTGACGCTTGAGCGGTGTGGCAGGTGGCTTGGTCGGTTTAGCACCTGAAGATGATGGCCTGTCAGCAGTTTTCTCGACGGACTTCCATCCTTGGAGTGGAGTACTGTATATCTTGCTTGGAGGTTCGGGAATACTTTTATGGTAGTTTTAGGAACTCAGCATCATAAACCGGAGTATAAGGAGAAGTTGAGGCTGCAATGCTGATAATATTGTTGTTTAGTGAAGCTTTCATACATTGGTGGTATGTCGAGGGAACAACCTTATTATCATGGAGCCATGGCCTCCCGAGTATCATATGGTAGTCAGGCTCCTTCTCAATCACATGAAATTTGACCCTCGATTGAATAGGTCCCACTTTCAGATCCACATAGGCGTACCCGTACGTGTGGCTATGGCTTCCTTCAAAACCCGTCATCAATATAGGATGGTGAACGATTTTGCTTTGTGGGGCTTTGGCTGCCTTGAGAGACTTCATAGAAATAAGATTGGTAGAAGCACCTGTATCGACAAGAGCTCTCCTGAATTCAGAGTCTTTGATAAAAGCAGTCACGTACAAGGCTCGATTATGCCCTTCCTACGTCATTCGGTCTTCTTCAGTGAAGGTAATGTTGTTTATCAAATGTTCGGACACCATGGATACTTCTTTGACTGCTAGAGATGGCGGAATTATTTGCACATCAGAAGATATCTGGTTAAGTGCAACAAACGTGTTCGTACGTTGGTCCCTGGAGAAGTGCAAGACTTCACATAAATTTTCGATTAGATGTGTAACTTCCTGATCTACCTGCTTCTCGTAAGTAGTGAAACTGTTGGTTTGAGGATTGATGGAAGTGGTATCAGGAGATGAACATTCTACCACCTGAGCTCCCAGAATCCTTGTCAGATCTACCATGCAGTTGAATAAATTATTGATTGCTCCTTTCAATCGATTTATATTTATTTCCAAAATTTCTTGCCTCCGTGCTAGCTCATCCAATAATAGAATTTCTCCATCACATGCACCGATAGAGAGAAAAGGAGTAGTAAAGCAGGAATGACAAAGATTACCAGAATCGTTCGGACGAGCATGAGGAGTGTCACCGTTCGAAAGACTCTGACCAGAATCTGGCATAGTTAAATCAGACCAAAGACCGACCATCTTCGTGAAATTTGGGATTGCAACCGAGAGATTAATCTCCCACTGTGGTCCCAATCTGTTGATAGGGAAAAATGATTTGCTGGTTTTTCAGGAAGTGGAGAGACGACCGTACGGACGGAGACTCCTCAACCGTGCAAACTTCCTAACCTCAAATAGATGCACTACATGGGAGTGCTTTGAGTTCGAGAGATCAATTTGTAGGACTCCGGCCTAAACCAAGAAATGGTCATTCCAGAGTCAATTCGGTCAAAAAGAGGGAAGAGGGTCTATCTGTAGGAGGGAAGCTGAGAAGTGTGTGAGATCAATGTTGATCAAGGATTGTGAATGTGTTGTAGGTTTCTCCAAATGAACTGCTGGGTTCGAATAAGTTTGAATTCTGCTCAATTGAGAGATTTTTGCTCACACGATGATTCTTAGATAATAGATGTTGTCTGTTCTGTTACCATTTGTCCTCAATCGTGGATTCAGAAACTTATTTATATTACTAGAATGTAGACACATTGATCTCCAGTAAGTGTGACGGTTGCTCGAGTGAAAAAGTGGGAAAGTGGGAAATCATGGTTAAACCAGTTCCAGGTCGTGCAGAGACTTGGTTGATTGTCCACCCACCACTTTTATAACTCCCTCAATTGCTTGCACGACTTACTCACATTTCTCATCGTAGATGAACACACGTGCCGTAGGCCGCCAGACCAAAACCCTAATTAATATCCCCTCATGTGACGTGATTGATGTCTCATGATTTGTGGAGTCTGCAAGGCAGACGCGTAATTAATTAGTTAGTTGTTGACTTGATTAGACGACGAGTCTAAATATTGTTGAGTCAAGAATGATTTCCGAATGCTCTATGATTCATGGATTGAGCATGTCTGCTGGGACATATGTATAGTTCTCGAATGTATGTTGATAATTGAATCAACATGATGAATATTAATAGCCCGAGAAAATATTGCTCGTATGATGAATTTTTGAATATTGATAGTAAAATCAATATTAATACTCTGAGAAAATATTGCTCGTCTGAGTAAAATTATTGAATACTGATAGTTAGATTAATATTCCTCGTCTGAGCAAATATTGCTCGTTTGATGAATTACTGAATATTGATAGTTGAATCAATATTCATTGTCTGAGAAAATATTGCTCGTTTAATGAATTACTGAATATTGATAGTTGAATCAATATTCCTCGTCTGAACAAATATTGTTCGTTTGATGAATTATTGGTAGCATGACCAAATAAAATTTAATTAAAATATTGATAGTTGGACCAAATATTATATAATTAATTAAGATGTTGATTGCTGGATCAACATAAAATTATTAGTGTTTAGACTTGCTCAGAATTATGATTTGCAGAGCATTCAGTTCGAAACCCTAATTTTGATCAATTGTTGGTCAATTGATGATTTACTGAAAATCAACCACTCAATGAAGGAGGGACCGGCTACATGGGATGATGAACGACCATGTATCGCCCAGTCGCTCGAGTGATCATGCACCAAAGTCCTTTGTTGACAAGTTGGTGAAAGTATGATTAAATGTTGGTTTAATCATTTATTAAAATAGTGCTCGTCTGAGCCTTAGGTAATAAACCTAATTATGGAGAGTTGAGGGACCGTCCAAGGGGTGTGAAACTGGCCCTTGGTGGTCGTGGGACCAGCTTGTGGTTGATTGAGAAAATTCCAAGTTGGCTTGGAAAGATTTTGAACCCAACATGAACTGTTTAAAGCTAAGTAGGTCAAAATTATGAAAGAGTGTGGGACCGGCTCATTGCAGACCTAAGGGCCGACCTTGAGTCGGTCAAGGTGGCATGCCTGTGTCACCATATTGTCCATGTCTCAGTCCTAAGAATTTTGGTATTTTCTGGTGCGCGTTTGAGCAATATTTTTGGTTTTCAGAAGAGTTTGATCTAGACTGAAACTCTCGATTTTGCTCGAATGAGCAAGTAGAACTTTGCTCTTGGGATCAATATTTTGAGAATATTAAAATAATAATTTTTTAATATTAGCCGTGAGTAGCCTAGTCGGTCATGTGACCATTTGACTTTTTGGCCTTTTGATGATTTGAGAATATTTGAGAAAATATGCAAAACTAGGGTTTTTTGCTCAAACGAAAGAGTTTCATGAGATGAAGGAAATAATAATAAGAAGAAAATATTGGATAATAGGGTGTGTGGCTGGCCACGGCTAGGGCATGGCCGGCCTGCCAAGTGGCCCGGTCCCCTGACTCCTTTCCCTATTTCTTTTATTATTTTTTCATCGTTTGAAGGAATATATGGAGAAACTAAGAGTTTTTCTCAAACAAGAAAATTTGCTCGAATGAAGGAGTTTTCATGAGATTAGGAAAAATAATGGGAGAGGTGTGGCGCCGGCCACGGCGGCATGACCGGCCGGCCGGTGGGCCCGCTCCCCCAGGCGCCTCTTTTATTATTTTATTAATAATCATTTTTCTCTCTATTTTGCATAAGTTTCCTCGTTCGTCCATATTTTTGAATGCTCGTTCGTGCATTTGGGTGCTCGTCTGTGCATTATTTCTAAATACACTCGCATTATTTTCTTGGGGCTTACTCGGTGGTGGGCCAGATGCCCGGATCGGTGAATATTTTTTTACTAAATCATGAAATTCAGCTCATGAAACGGAGTAATAAAAATTATTTGAGTATTCATTACTAATTCATGAGATTCAGCCGAGAATGATTCATGAAACAGAGTAATAAAATGAGTTGAGTATCTATTATTAATCCATGGAATCCAGCTGAGGATCAACCATGAAACAGAGTAATGATATAGAATAGATCATTTTCTAGGAATTCAGTTGATGAATGACATGCTAGAATTAACCTTTTTGCAGAACTGAGATATGAGATAATTGAAGCATCATACTCGTTCTGAGGAGGGTGTATAGTCAAGGAACAACGAATAGCGTGACGTCCTGAAGGCCTTATGCTCTATACTAGCATGCAATATGTATAGGAGCCGCCAAATCATTAAGAGATTCTATACACGGTCTCTCTACGTAGTCAGGGAACAACGAGCAGCGCGACGTCCTGAAGGCGTTAGACTCTATTCTAGCATGTAATATGTCTAGGAGCCGCCAAATCATTTTGATTCTATGTAGAGGTGCTGATGAAATGTGTGAAGCATCGAAAGATCAGCTGAGAGGCCTTTTGAGAAACATATTTATCATAGCTCTGAGACGAACGTTTGCTCAGTCAGAGATCTTGAAATGGCTCACGGATCATAAAATATGAATTGTCACATACATTCCTGAAGACGGGACAGAAACATGCAGTATCATGATTTTACGATTTTAGCCTTTGTGGACTTTTATCTCAATATGAGGTAGAATAGAAATAGACTTCTGAGTGATGGATGAGTTCAAGTCTCCGCATACCTTTTGTTGATGAAGTTCCACAATCTCCCCTTAGTAGTTCTTCTTCTTCAATCGATGAACTCCGTGAAATCTAAAGCTCAACTACACATTCTATCATAATCCGAGACATAGCTATAAGTAGACTAGAAATCAAGACTTATGGTTTTGGCAACTAAACTTGACAAACAAGCTTGAGATAGAAACACTTGCGAGTAAGACCGAGCAGTGATCAAACAATCTCCCCCTTTGTCAATTTTAGGGAGAAAACTATCAATACATATGGATTACAAAATAAATAAACTTTGTAGATTCTCATCCAAATGCTTGATTTCCTTGGTTCTTCAGCATTACTCGAAATCTTCGTCACTTCCAAGTACTCCAGTGATTCTGAACGTATTCAACTTAGCATTATAGTTGTTGAATATCCGTAGACATATCAATAAGAAAACAATTATTCTCAATCATTGTTACACAATGTCATAGTATTATTACAGAGCATCAAATTACAATTGTATCACAACTTTGACAATAATACTATGGTGATATGTATCACTCCCCCTTATTCAATACTTCATCTCACAATGAAAACCACTCCCCCTTACATAATGATCCGTAAACCATATGTATTTGTAGTGTGAATTAAACAATAATTCTCCCCCTTTTTTTCAATATAAATTGGCAAAGGTACGAAGACTAGTGGGATCATAATGAAATTCTCATAGAGATACTTCATGACTAAAAGAGAACATATAAACTTTATTTCGATGATTTCACATAGTCGAAACTTAGTGTATTCATCAAGGAATTCATAAATATACAAGAAAACTCCTATAATACTCCACAGCCTCACTCCCCATAAAGATTTGGCAATTAAGAACAAGTTCAAAAAGAACTCTCCCCCATAAAATGTCATTCCCGAAAGAACAACTAGAGCTACCTTACTTTCACAAGAAAAGAAGGATTTCTTTGGACATTAACAAATTATATGAAACATGAATTTGTATCCAGAAAACTCAATTAAATTAATCACAAGAAAACTCATGATTAATTTAATTGAAAATTCTCAATATAAGAGAACTTACGGAGCCATACAGTACTTTCATATAGAAGTGGATCAGGAAAGATCAATATTGTATAATATTCAAAGATTCATTCTATTTTTCATCAATGTATTGACCTTGTGTTTTAGCCTATTCATTTCAACTGCCTGGATCATAACAAGTTTTAGAACCACTGCACTTTCTTGGCAGCTTCCCTATCTACTTCAGAGTCAGACTCATTAGTAAGATAGTCAGGGTAACACATATGAATACTTATCTGTTTCATGTGAACCTCATGTTCATCTATATGTGAGATCAACAAGTCTTTCTCTTTTATAGATTTCATAGAAACATAACTTTTATTTCTGGTGATGCATTTGTCAGAGATAACACTAGTTTCCATAGAGTCAGACTGCTACAAACACAGACTTATGAGGTCTTAAACGTGTTTGCCTGCTCTGATACCAGTTGAAAAAGCGGGGTATAACAACCACACCCAATATTTCATTAAGGCAATATGTATGGACTAACTCCAATATATTTCCAAGAGAATCAACTAGACAGTCAGACTCAATCAAGGAAAATACATCCAAGAGTTATATCTCAATTTCTCAAATCAATCTGCAATCGAATAGATAGAAATCTGTGAGCCGGATTAATATGAAAAATAACTTGGATGGTACCAAAGACCAATATCCAAGCATCAATCAATTTCAATCAACAACCAAAGGTTGGATTCACCAATTGATTGAACTACACACAACCTGTGATATTTCAATTATAAAAAAATATAATGCGGAAAAGAAATAACATAGATATCAGAAATATTGTTAACGAGGAAACTACAAATGTTGAAAAACCCCGGGACCTAGTCCAGGTTTGAATACCACATTGTATTAATCCACTACAGACTCTAGCTTACTACAAGTTAGCTTCGGACTGGAATGTAGTTGAGCCCTAACCAATATCACACTGATTAAGGTACAGTCGTTTTCCCTACGCCTCTTGAACCACGCCAGATTCTGCACAGTTGATTCCCTTAGCTGATCTCACCCACAACTAAGAGTCGCTACGACTCAAAGTCGGAGACTTGATAAACAAACTATCTCACTCAGAAAATTCTATTGAATAGATAAATCTATATCCCACAGAAATACCTACGATTTTTTGTTCCGTCTTTTGATAAATCAAGGTGAACAGGAACCAATTGATACACCGGACGTATATTCCCGAAGAACAACCAAGTAATATCAATCACCTCACAATAATCTTAATCGTATGGAAGCGAAACAAGATATTGTGTAATCACAAACGATAAGATGAGGATGTTTGTGACTACTTTTTATCTTACCTATCAGAATTAAATCTCGAGCAAATCTTAGAGAATACGATAGAACAAAGTATGATAAGAACACGCAACTATAGAGAAAATAGTTGAGTCTAGATTCAGAATCCTAATGAAGTATTTAAGTCGTTAACCTATAATGGTTTTAGGAAAAACCTAGGTTGAAGGAGAATCGACTCTAGTCGCAACTAGTATCACACAGGAGGTGTGGGGATTAGGTTTCCCAGTTGCTAGAGTTCTCCCTTATATCGTCTTCAAATCAGGGTTCCAATCAATGCTACCTTGGTAACAAAGCATTCACTATTCACCGGTAGATGAAAACCTGATTAGAGTCAAGCTAATATCTTTCAACCGTTAAATCGAACTTAGCTTGTTATATACAAATGAAATGTGACTTTATTTAGATATGAGTAACTGTACCTAAACGTGTGCACATAGTTTGCTCAACAATAGTTAACCGAAGTTAGCCATATGAACACTTTCATATCAACCTTGTTCATCTTAATCACAACTAGTTCAAATGACTCAAATGAAACTAGTTCTAGAGATGTTCAATTGTTTTCATTCTCATAGAAGCATACAAGACACAATTTAAGCAAAATATATTTTGATTCACTCGAATCAATTCATGAACATTATAGACATGGTTTGCAAAAGATTGCATTCCTTATTATATAAATGTATTTGTTTATGAACAAACCGATTTTAGAACTTAACTAACTCAAGCATGCAAACGGGTACGCATACCTACTTAGTCGGACTTGGTATGGGTTCGCCAGTATGGGAACGGGTAAGCATACTATCGTACATGACCAAACTCAGTTGAATTATCTGACTTGAACTTTTAAGCCGGTACGCATACGAGTATGCATATTCAGTTCCCGGACTTCAACTATTAAACCAGTACACATACGTGTATGCATAATATGGTTCCTGGACTTGGAATAACTTGCAACAGTTAGCATACAAGTACTCATACTGTGCTATATCCAATTAATGGTTAATCGTTCTAAACTCCATGTTAATCATTGAAACATTCTTGGAAGACGGGAATAGCTGTCTCACACAAACTATTAGCTTCAAAGCAATTTTCAAGTGATCAATAGATCAATACGGAACATTCCGAGTCTACACAAACTATTACCAGGCGATTTTCACATGATCATCTTTTGACTTTCGTCAAGAATAAAGATGAACTTGGTTAAAGAGAAAGATTACCAACACTTAAACTCAGCTCGAAATATGTAAGCAAGTTAAACTCAGCTCGAAATATCAAATGTGTATAATATAAAGTCTATATAGCTATACGACTTTTGTCTCAATAGGAGATAGAATAGAAATAGACTTCTGAGTGAGAGCTGAGTTCAAGTCTCCACATACCTTTTGTTGATCAACTTCCACAAGCTCCCCTTAGTAATTCTTCGTCTTCAATCGATGAACGCCGTGAAATCTAAAGCTCAACTACATATTCTATCCTAATCCGAGACATAGCTATAAGTAAACTAGAAATCAAGACTTATAGTTTTGGAAACTAAACTTGACAAACAAGCTTGAGATACCAACGCTTGCGAGTTCGACCGAGCAGTGCTCTAACACTATATTTAGATATAGATACAGTAGAACATCGATAAATCAACTACTTCGCTAAAATAATAAAAAAATTCGGTCCCAACTAGGCTTGCACAAGCTAAATTTTAACTCGATAAATTAATAACTTCACTAAAATAATAATTTTCTTCGGTCCCAAGGATATTAATTTATCGAAGTTTTATTGTACCTTATTTTATTAAAACAAGTTCATGAACATAATGCCAAGGTTTGCAAAACAAGTTCGCATACCTTATTTTATGAAAGTTCCAGGGACTTTAGTTCGCAAACGAAACCTGAGTTCATGAGTATGAAAAGTCATACTTACCGATTTTAGAACCTAACCATTTTGTTCGCAAATAGAGTACGCGAACCACGGTTTCGTACTTTGGCCTAGTCATGCCGTTCGCAAACAGAGTACGCGAATAACAGTTCCGGACTTGGCTTTGACTAGCTATTCGCAAACAGAGTACACGAACAACAGCTCCGGACCTTTTCAAAGGTAAATCCATTCGCAAACAAGAGTTCCGGACCTGAATTAAAACTTCACAGTGCACATACAAGGTATACATACTTTGATATATCCAGGCATTGGTAGTCGTTCTAAAAGTCTCATTTAATCATTGAAACATCCTTAGAAGACAACAATGGTAATCATACACATACCACTAGATTCAAGTAATTTTCAAATTATTAATCGATCAATAAGAAACTTCCCAAGTTAATATCAAATGACTGTCTCACACAAATCATGTAAAATGTTCAAGGTAATTTTCACATCATCTTGACTTAATATTTAGTTTCCAACAAATAAATTATCTATAACTAAACTCGTCAAGTAGATGATGAAGTTTGAGCTAAAGCTAAAATCTTTCAACACATATTTCGAGAAATATATAAACAAGATAAACTCGGCTCGAAATTTCAATTGTGTATAATGTAAAAGTCTATATAGCTATACTTAGTCTCTTTAGAAGATAAAATAGAATAGACTTCTGAGTGATAGATAAGCTTAGTCTCGGCATACCTTTTGTTTATGAAGCTCCTCCAAGCTCTTCAGTAGATCTCTTCTTCAATTGGTGAATGTTGTGAAATCTAAAGCTCAACTACACACTTCTATCCTAATTCAAGACATAGCTATAAGTAGACTAGAAATCAAGTATATAGTTTTGATCAACTAAACTTGAAAAATAAGCTTGAGATAGCAACGCTTGCGAGTTCGACCGAGCAGTGCTCTAACAGTAACTAATGATACTGATAAATTTGATGAAGAAATTACTAGCTCTGCGTTGCTTGCAGGTTTTGGTCATGTGACTTATGTAGAGTTACAAGATGATGGTTGGGGTCATGCAATGAATGTTTAAATTCGTCCCGTTCAGAAGAATGACATTTTGGAGCTTACTTATCTTCCTACAAGTAAATTTGAGATGACAAATATGGGTTTTGTGCTGTATTTCTTGATCTTGAAGTGATGCAGTGATGACATTTTTATTTATTAAAAGAAATATGTTTGAGACATTTTTAGGAAATTCAAGATGAATTCTTATAGTCCAATCAAGACACCGGTTGAAGGAAAGAAGGATTTGAATACAAGTGGTATTATATCTCAATCATCAAAGGATTACCATGTAGTCGCACTTTCAAATATCAGAGTTAAAAACATTGCAGCTTCAACTATTGTTTGTCAAGCTGGTAGGTTCCGATGTTTTCTTGAAAATATGAAACTGAAACAAGTTTTCCCTACGACAATCTACTGTGATAACAAATTGGCGATGATACTAACTAAGAATCCAGTTTCTCATGGAAGATGCAAGCACATTATGTTTCTCATGGAAGATGCAAGCACATTGATGTCGAGTTTCATATGATACTTGAGCTTGTGAAGAGAAATGAGATTGAACTGGAATTCGCGAGTCATAAAATCAAATAACAGATAACTATATTAAATAATTGAAGGCTGAAAAAATAAAGATGTTGATGGGCGTTTGTAGTATTAAAGTTCTTGAAATTAAGGAAGGCCTAGATTTCGTAGTTATGAAAAATCTGGTGTTTGAGTTTTAGGGAGACTGTTGTACGTAAAACCTAAATATGTCAATTTACCGTACAAATTAAATTTTAGTTGGATAAGTTTATTCACTTGGTTGTAGATGATCCATGTAATCAGGAGGTTGTTATCGTATTTCTTTTATTTAGTTATCTATTGGTTAATGGCTAGTTTAGTTTGTGAAATCTATGTAAAGTTTTTGTAATTCTCAAGTTACACAGAAGTGAGTATTTTGAGTTTCAATAATATCTCTTTATTCTCATATCTTCTTCTTATTTCATATTGTGTAAGTCTGTACAATTGCAGGTGGATATTAACAAATATATATATATATATACACACACACTTTAACTTATGTTATTATTAAATTAATTTCATATGTTTTGGTTGACGAATGATTTATATTTCCCTGCAGATTTTTATTCTGTGCTTATGTAGATTTATGTTTACTTGGATTAAAAGCACTATTATCCCAAATGGTATGCGTAAGAACAATGGCAACTCGTCATGCTCCGTAAACTTTATATTTTATTTTTTTCCCTCTCTTTACTTCTTATATCGTTTAACTTTTTTAACTTGATCATCAATAATTTTATTGCGATGTGATCCAGAAGAAAAAAAAATCACCAAGGCCTGATTATCAGAGGGACCAAAGGACCAGACACCTAGACGGATCTGAACGAAGTCTAGAAAGGAGAGACCTAAGAAGGTCACACCTACTACCAAAGAGAGACTGCAAACCAATTAACCAACGCTCAACCGGCATCTGTGATCTGCTACTTGGAGTGTCATCCTGTTGAAAAATTCACCAGTCATGTGACACCGAACAAGCTGGAGATAAGTAGAAAGAAAATTTATGCAGAAGCTTCAAAAATCAATTTTTGATTCACATGTTTTGCCGGGTTAAAATTCTCTGAATTCTGAAGGCCTTCATGCCAAGTTAGTCGAAGGTGATGAGACCAAGGGTCACCCGATAGTAGATCCATCCCTAACATATACAATACCCATGGTATTGTAGCAATAAAAACTAAATCGTGATTCCAAGTAAGGAACTAACCAGCGAAACATAAAAAAAAAAAAATATTTAAATACAGTTACATGATATAGGTTGTATTTTACATTTTGAAATGTAACAAGTATCACATAAATCACATATATTTATATGTTTAAATACATAAAAATATCACATGTTAGTAACATGAAATTTTGATTTTGTATGTCTAAAAAACTTAGTTAATGGTGGGAATCAACCAAATAACCAAAATTGATACAAATCTTTCTTGGATGACCACTATGTTGAATTAAATTGCCTCACTAAGACCTTGAATACACGGACGAAGGAAAAAGAGCACAATATCAACATTTTGATTGACGTCAACGAGAAGTTTCCTGGTTAAAACCTTGTCAAGAAAACTACATGGGACAAAACTTGAAACGAAGGTAAAAGAGTACAACTTTTGACGTATTTATGGATGCTAACTCAACTAAATGAGTATTATTAGAAACTAGCTTTTGATAAACGATTTTTATGCAAGCAACTCGTAGACTGCAGATTAAGGAATAAAAAAAGAAATTTATGTTGTTAAACGTGTGGGTTTTAGTGTTTTTAAGGACTCTTCAAGAGACGTATAAAGTGTTGATAGCCTAGTGAATAAGGTGTTCCAAGATGCATTCGTCGTTGAGCAGTGAATTAGCACGTGAGTCGCTGATTCCTGATTAGCATTGCATCTGGGCAAATGTCGGAATTGGTAAGATGTATATCATGTAGGAGAGAGAAGGTTGGTATACCCTCATTGATTTCTTTCCACAAGAAAAGCTGAATTTTTGGTGGACACGACAAAGTCCGCAAGAATTTTATAGGCGGGAGGGGATTTTGAGTAGGTCGACCCTGGGTTAGATATTTGTATCTCTATGAAGTAGTGTATTTCCCAGATTTTAAGTGGGGCCAGATTATTTTGTCCTGGGATATCTTAGGGTAGGTTGAGATACAAATAAGTCGTTTCTGTTATGAGAGATCGGATCAATGATATCAGCTTTCCCGATAGGGTAATATTGAGTTGGGTCCAGGTTTGGGGAGTGTGGAATCCAATTGGCTTCTATTGGTATTGATAACCCATTTCCAATATAATGAAAAATCAATTTTTTCATGGTAGGGACGAGTGATGCTAACTGTCTCCATTAACCACTGGAGGAAGACGGTATGGTATCAATGCCCTATAGAATTGGTTGCTGGCTGAGATATTTTTCATTGCAGAGACTTCCACATATGGAGTTAGGTTGTTCATGTAAATTCCAGATTCTTTTCTTGAGAAATGCTTGTTATGATCATTTCTTTTCCTTATGCCTAGCCCTCCTTCAGATATTGGTTTTGTTACTTTATCCCAACTAATAGGGTGAAGCTTTTTAACTGACAAATCATGTCCCCAGAAAAAATTCCTGGTAATACGATCTATTTGTTTGTGGATATTGATGGGTAGATTTTGTATTTGCAAGAGGTGGTTTGAGGTGGGGGTTAGGAAGGTTTTAATGAGGATAAATCTTTCATCTTGAATCAGACATTTTGTCATACCCTTTAGCTTTTCGAGCTAATCTTTGAAGGAGAGGCGCAAAGGTGTGATTAGATGTTCTTCCTTGTTTGAATTGGACTCTAAAATAAATTAGGGGTTTTGATGTGGACGACATATCAAAAAATTATTGCAGATTACTTATCTCAAACGGATCCAATCTCGTGTGATGAATAATTACTGATTTGGAGGTATTAATTACCTGGCATGCTGAAGTGCCGTAAGAGTGAAGCATGTTCTTGAGATGAAGATTACTCTAAGCAGAGGCTTTATAAGTGATTATAAGGTCATAGGCATACAGTAAATTAATAATGGGTGGTGATTTTCTTGAAATGTTAAGTCCTCGAACCAACTTTTGATTTCGAAGGTTTCCCATATTTGTATACATGATTTCCGCACAAATTACGAATATATAGGAAGACAGTGGGTCTCCTTGTTTAATACCTCTAGTTGGGCTGATATATCTATGAGGTGTGCCATTTATGTTGATCGAGTATGTAACAGTTATGATGCATAGCATAATATAATCTATAAATATTGTTGGAAATCCAAGTTTGGTGAAGGCATCTTTGATGAATCCCCAATATAAGATGTCGTAGGCTTTCTGGATATCCAACTTTAGAGCTATTTTCAGGTCTTTGGTGAGGCTTGAAGTTTTTATATGGTGGAATAGCTCTCCAGCAATTGCTATCATGAATTGATCGTTGTAGTACGAAGGCACTTTGAAAAGGGCTTATTAGAAAAGGGAGTAGGGTTCTAATTTGATTAAATATGATTTTTTGCAATGATTTTATAAGTGACGTTACAGAGTCCTATGAGTCTGAATTGAGAATGCTTTAATGGGTGGTCCACTTTGGGTATTAATGTTAGGTTTGTGTAATTCATGAGTGGATGTATATTAAGATCATTGAAAAAACTGCGAACCATAGCAATATTGAGGATGAGTTTTTTCCCAATTTTTTTTTGAAAAACTTACTCGTATAACCATCTGGACCAGGAGCACTCTCGTATTTAATGGAGAATAGAGCTTGTTTGATTTCTGCTGCATTTACCTCTTTAGTAAGAAAGTCCATTTGTCTGGGAGTTAATCTGGGATTGATATATGTGAAAAGATCTTCATATATGATTGTATGTTGAGCCGTGTATTGTTGGGAGTAATAGTCAAGAATGAGTTGAACCACATCTTCTTTCTTATTAACCCAATTGTTTTATGGGTCCTGAAGTTGTTGTATATTGTTGCATGCTTGGTGGATGGATGCTTTAGTGTGGAAGAAGGTTGTGTTGAGATCGCCTAATTGCAGCCATCGGATTTTGGATCTTTGTTGTCAGTATGTTGCATGACATTGTAGCAGTTCTGTGTGATCTTTTTTAGTTGTTTTTCCTGACCCAACCAGAATTGTAGGTCGTTACCCGATTGGGTAGCACACTGATATTGAGTTTGTTTTATCTTTGCCGTTGATTTTTTGATCAAAATTTTTTTTGTTGCACTCCATGAGGGTTTATCCGGTTGTTATAAGCTTTAATTTAAGTTCCAGGGTAGGTTCCAAATCTTGTTGTTGTACCCAAGCCGAATCAACCACCTGTTTGAGTTGCGGGCGTGAGATCCATAAATGTTCAAATTTGTAATTTTTTATTCCTTGCTAATCTATTGATTTTCCTTGTAATAGGATTGAGGCATGATCAGATGCTATTCTTGGAAGATGAGTAACTGCGGCATTTGGATTTGAAGTACGCCAATGATGGGTTGCCATTGCTCTATCTAGTTTATCTAGAATGTTATCTTTCCCCATCTGGTTATTTGTACATGTGTAGGGGTCACCTCTGAATCCTAAATCCATGAATTCCATATGATCCATAATTGTGAAAATAGGTTGAGACTGAGGATACATTACTTGTCTTCCTCATTTTTCTTTTCCTGATTGATCCAGAACGTCATTGAAATCTCCTAGAAAAATCCATGGAATAGACGGGTTGATGTTTTTGAAGATTGACGGAAAGTTTTGTTAAAAGTTTCTCCTTATGTCTGTGTGTGGTGTCCCATATATACCTATGCATATCCATGGTTGTTTAGGGGGTGGAGGCATAACCAATGCATGAATGTAGTATTGTGAATAAAGTAATATTTGAATATTTAGGTTATACTACCATATTAGACAAAGGCCCCCTCTTCTTCCAATTTTAGGAACATAAAAGTGATTATCAAACTGTAGTGAATCTGCTGGGCCCTCCATATGATGATGATTTGCTAAAGTTTCGGAAAAGAATACAATGCTTGGCTTGTAAAGGGAAACTAGTCCACGTATGTGTTGTACAGATATTGGGTGGTTTATTCCCTGAATTCCAAGATAAGATAGTAATTATCAGTACATGAATATATCAAGATGGAAGAAAGTAGGGAGTAATAGGATGGGTGATGTATTGGTGGTGATATTGGTAAAACTTAATTGGGTTTTGCTGTCTATAATATGTGATTGTGGGCTCAAAAAGTCGAAGCCTGGTTTTGATGATTTGAAGTTAGAATTGAAAGTGTGTGAGAATGAAACAATGGGAGTTGTTTTGTGGAGATAAAATTAGAGATTAGGATGAATGATTCAAGAAGATAGCATCTCTTGTGTTATGATTAAAGTTGACCAGGTTTGGGTGAGATTTTGGGAATAAGGTACTGAAACTTTTTGAGATCAGGTTTAGCAGTTCTGAATAATGCTGCAATGCCTACTGAGGTACTTGTAAAAATTGTGATTCGGAGTAGATCAGATTCGGAGGTAAGAAAGAGAAGAGGAAATGTTAGAGTTAACAAACATGTACCAGAATAAAGGTATAAGATTTCAAAACTTATAGCTAATTTAGTAGAAAAAAAACAACCAGTTATAGTAATTAGTATAGCTTAGGAACACTTAGAAATCAAACATAAACGAAAGACTGCAAGTAGAGAATTGAAGTATGACTGAGATCGAATATCAGATTCAGTTTATCACAAACCAATACATAACAACATTACAACATTCCAAGAAGATTTATTTCATATAACATTCATGAAATGGAAAACTTATCACAAATGAAACACACTCAATTTAAATACAAATATTAGAAAACGTAGGATTACCACAACAAGTTCACAATTGTTAGGACTTTAACATAAACATACAACCATTATGTAGAAAAATAAAACTTGAAGAGGGATGGAAAGATTGTCTATTAGAGAACTAACGAAATATAAGTTATATCTTATTAAATACTAATATAATTAATCTGATACTAATATAATTAATCTGCAAGGAAGGTATAAACTGAGTTACAGAGATAAGCTGTATAAGTAATATAACATGCACAAGAGAGTTATAAGCACAAAAAACATAGGAACAAGAGATATAGAGACAAGCAATAATAGTAATGCATCAACTTCTGAAACTAATACAACTAGATTACTAATCAAAATCACTACTAGCTTCTGGCAGATTTGTACAGACATATAAGAGATTAAAAAACACTTAGAGCAGCAACAAAAAAGTGGGGGAACCCCCAGCTCAAGACAGTTAAAACTATGATAGTAGATATTCCTAGTTAACAGAAAACATCATATTTGTACAGATACAAAAGATATTATCACACACACAACAGCAAAAAAGGTGGAATAAACCACCAGTTCAAGACACTTAAGATTCTATAAACTGAGATAAGTAAAAATATATCAGACTCCTATAATATAGCTAGACCATAGGGAAAACAAAACCAATATAAGTAAGTAGAGGTGGTATCCACCGACCCTTGAGAAAAGTCACTTGGTAAAACGGGTGTGGCATTTCCATAAATGGAACTAGATATGGTATTACTGGCTTTCACTAGCAAGTGATGCAGAAGGTGCAAGATGCATATGACTTCCGAATGTAAATGGACTTTGATCAGATGTGACATCGCAGGTGTGTGGGGATGTAAATTACGGTTGATCGAAGCAGGAATATTTGAACTTCTTTTTTGGTTAATAGTGAGAATTCCATTGTTCAAGTTCAAAAGAGGAAACTTTTCTAGAATTATACCCTAAGAAGGACCAATTCCTGTGTTGATAAGATAAGCTTGCTGCTCCAGATTTTGTCTTTTAAGGGCTTGATTTGTATGAGAGCTTGAATGTCCCTTAAAAACATCTTTAAAATTGTTAGAGCACTGCTCGATCGAAATCGCAAGCGTTTGTATCTCAATCTTGTTTGTCAAGTTTAGTTTCCAAAAATATAAGTCTTGATTTCTAGTCTACTTATAGCTAAGTTTCGGATTAGGATATAAAGTGTAGTTGATCATTAGACTTCACGTCGTTCATCGATTGAAGACGAAAAACTACTAAGGGGAGCTTGTGGAACTTCATCAACAAAAGGTATGTGGAGAATGAAACTCATCTATCACTTGGAAAGTCTATTTCCACTCTATCTCCTATATTGAGACAAAAGTCGTATTTCTATATAGTTTTTGATTATGCACATTGGATATTTCGAGCTAAGTTTAACTCGCTTACATATTTATCGAAATATGTGTTAGTAAGCTTTCGCTTTAACCAAGTTCATCTTATATTCTTGACGAAAGTCAAAAGATGAGCATGTGTAAATCGCTTGGTAACATCTTATATGATTTGTGTGAGACCGTCATTTGATGTAGACTCGGAATGTTTTGTATTGATCATTCGATCACTTGAAAATTGCTTTGAGGCTAATAGTTTGTGTGAGACAGCTGTTGTCGTCTTCCGAGAATGTTTCAATGGTTTAAATGAGAGTTTAGAACAATTATATGTAGGCACAGTATGCGTACTTGCATATGTGTGATTCCAAGTCCGGGAACCATGGTATGCATACCCGTGCGCGTACTGATTGGTTTAGTAGAGGTCCAGGAACTAAGTACGCATATCAGTATGTGTACTGGCGTGAGGTTCAAGTTCCGGGACTTTACTGAGTTTGGTGGTATGTGTACCCGTTTTCATACTGGCGAACCCAAACTTAGTCCGACCACTAAGGTATGCGTACCCGTTTGCAT
This sequence comes from Papaver somniferum, assembly GCF_003573695.1. Taxonomy (NCBI): domain Eukaryota; kingdom Viridiplantae; phylum Streptophyta; class Magnoliopsida; order Ranunculales; family Papaveraceae; genus Papaver; species Papaver somniferum. Next base: position 2,203,629 of record NW_020628818.1, read on the forward strand.
ACTTGAGTGGGTTATGTTCTAAAATCGGTTTTTTCATGAACTAATACATTTATATATAATAAGGAATGCAATCTTTTGCAAACCGTGGCTATAATGTTTATGACTTGATTCAAGTGAATCAAAATCGATTTTGCTTCAATTGTGTCTTGTATACTTCTATGAGAATATAAACAATTGAAAAACTCTAGAACTAGTTTCATTTGAGTTATTTGAAATAGTTATGGTTAAGATGAATAGGGTTGATATGAAAGTGTTCATATGGATAACTTCGGTTAACTATTGTTGAGCCAACAAAGGTGTACACATTTAGGTACGGTTACTCATATCTAAAATGAAGTAACTTTTCATTTGTGTGTAACAAGCTAAGTTCGATCTAACGGTTGAAAGATATTAGCTTGAGTCTAATCCAGTTTTCATCTAAAGGTGAATATTGAATGCTTTGTTACCAAGGTAACATTGATTGCAAACCCTGATTTGAAGTCTATATAAAGGAGAACTCTAACAACTGAGAAACCTAATCCCCACACCTTCTGTGTGATAGTAGTTGCGACTAGAGTCGATTCTCCTTTAACCTTAGGTTTTTCCAAGACCCTGTAGGTTAACGACTTGAAGACTTTATTGGGATTGTGAAGCCAGACCCAACTATTTTCTCTGTAGTTGTGTGTTCTGATCTTGACGTTTTCTATCGTGATTGAGTACTATGTTCTCTAAGATTTGCTCGAGATTTAATCTCCTATAGGCAAGATAAAAATTAGTCACTAACATCTTCATCTCATTGTTTGTGATTCCACAATATCTTGTTTCGCTACCATATGATTAAGATTATTATGAGATGATTGATATTTCTAGGCTATTCTTGAGGAATATAAGTCTGATATATCAATTGGTTCTTGTTCACCTTGATTTATCAAAAGACGGAACAAAACTCATACGTATATCTGTGGGAGACAAATTTATCTATTCAATAGACTTTTCTGTGTTAGACAGATTGATTTATCAAGTCTTCGACTTTGGGTCGTACCAACTCTTAGTTGTGGGTGAAATCAGCTAAGGGAATCAAGTGCATAGAGTCCTGCTGGTATTCATAGACGTAAGGAGCGCAACTGTACCTTGATCAGTATGAGATTGGTTAGGGCTCAACTACATTCCAGTTCAGAGTTAACTTGGAGTAGGCTAGTGTCTGTAGCGGCTTAATATAGTGTGGTGTTCAAATCTGGACTAGATCTTGGGGTTTTTCTGCATTTTCAGTTTCCTCGTTAACAAAACTTCTAGTGTCTGTGTTATTTATTTTCCGCATTATATTTGTTTATATAATTGAAATATCACAGGTTGTGCGTAAGTTCAATCAATTGTGAATCCAACCTTTGGTTGTTGATTAAATTGATTGAAACTTGGATATTGGTTTTTGGTACAGTCCAAGTTATTTCTTATATCCAATCGGGCTCACAAATTCATATTTGGTTGATTGCAGATAAAATTGAGATATAACTCTTTGATATACTTTTCTTAAGATTGAGTTTGACTATCTAGTTGATTCTCTTGAAATTATATTGGAGTTAGTCCATACAGATTGCTAAAAGAAATATTGGGTGTGGTTGTTAAACCCTCGCTTTTTCAATTGGTGTCAAAGCAGGAAAACATGTTTAAGACCTCGTAAGTCTGTGTTTGTAGTGATATGACTCTATGGACAGTAGTGTTATCTCTGAAAACGCAACACCAGTTCAGAAGCTCTCTGATTTGGTTCAAAGTCTTGAGTCTCCTAAGAAATGTCTCATATCTTCTTCATTAACTGAAACTGTGTTCAACTTGGAAAAATGCCTAGATGAACAGTTGGATGATCTTTCAGATGAAAGTGATTCGTAAGGGGTACAAGATATTGATGAGGAAGTCTCACAATATATCAAGCTTTTTGACCATCTTATAAAGAAAAAGAAGTCAACAACTTGCTTGGCTGAATATCAGACTCCTCTCTGTCAAGAAAACATGAAATTGAGAAAACTCTTTAGGGGATATGATTGTGGTTACAAACTCTTACAATCTATACTTAAAGATCGTGAAGAATATGTGCGTTCAAAGAATTTTGAATGTGATTATCTTCGTCAAAATCTCTTTGTGTTGAAAGAAAGACTTGCAGATACTGAAGCAAGATATGACTCTCAACATAAATGTTTTAACGACAGAGAAATCAGCCTTCTCGCTAGAGAAAAACAATTGGAGGTTGATCTTGCTGCTGCTCTTGATAAATTCAAATCATTGGAAGAGAATCTGGAAAGATTCAGTGTTATCTCTATAAAATTATCCACTATGCTGGGAGCATGTAAAGAACATCGTGATACACGTCGTCTGGGCTATAAAGGAATAGACGCTCCAAGTACTAGTAAGATAAATTTTGTATGTGCTAATGACAACTTCCTAAGTGAAAATTTCACTGACGTCAAAAGTGAAAAACCTCCTTCAGCAGCTGATGTTCCTATGAACAAAGATTGTCCACCTTCGAAAATAGCTCATATGAGAACAATCAAAAACATTCCCTACAACTGTTATTATTGCGGGAACAAAGGTCACCTTGAAAGGAGATGTCATTTTCGACTGCGGAATAAAAAACTTCATAACATTCTCGTATGGATGTCTAAAGAAGTAATCAAACCTGCCTTTCATTTTGCTGGAGTAAAAGGTCTTGTCTACAATCAAGAAAAGTGTTGTGATGAGCCAATTCTTGATTGTAAATATCACACAATACCTGTTCACAATTGTAAAGGTAAGAATGTCATATGGACAACCGATTCTTCAAATTACTCCGGGAAGAGAAAAAGTCATCGAAGGAAAAAGAAGAGTTCAAACTCCTTGCCTCTCACGGAAGAAAGTCTTGAATCTAAATTGTCTACTCCTGAATACATTCACATCAATAGTTGTATATCGGAGCTCCAGACGAGTATAAATAGACTCAAATGCAGCATTAAGAAGGCAAGGAAGGCGGCAGTTTCAGGTATCTCTTGCCCTCTTGTTAATTCTTTTTTGACTAAGCCTTTCGTTTCTTTCGAATATATTCAAGAAAGTAAAAGGGAAAATGTCAATATCCTTGATAAGAAATATGCTCATCAAAGTACAATTTGACTTCCCAAAAGAGCATCCTCTTTGAAACTGTGTGAGGATGCTCATAATCCTCAAGAAGTAATTTTGTCTTGAGAAAGTAGTCTTTGTTGTATTATTTTTGTTATTTTTCTTGTTAAAATGATTATCTTACTATTGACCCCTGCTCCAGTATATTATTATATAGTGCAATATTTTTGATCAATAACTCTTGAGAATATTCTCTATGTTGCTTACCTTGAAAAACTCTTGTTTTCTTCTCATTGACGGGTGAGTTGTTGTTCATAAACAATTATCTTATGTTCTTTTGAGCTAAGATCGTCTGTCAATAAGTTTATAATTTTTCTTTGATTTTTTTATCAAAACTACTTCTAAATTAGACTCCATTGTTCTCTTGGTTTTGAACCTGGTTTGCAACCATGAGCATACGTGCACCCGACCCTTACCGAACGTAAACGAGTAACCCTAGGGTTTCCCTATGATGCACTCATATATATGTATCATGGTTTTCTTCTCCTGATACATACACGTTCCGCAACGTCAAAAATTATATGACTCTTCGTGGCGCACACAATGTATAGATGCAAAAAGGAAAACAAAGTTGAACAGGGCAAGGTTATTGAGTTTCACGAGAACCCTGTTTTCATAACTTGGTATCATGTTGTTGACCATGAAAACAAACTTCCAGTTCAGATGTCATCTCAACTGGCAGAAAATCTTCTTCGAGATTTTGAGGTCGTACGTGAAAAACTTGGAATTGCAACAAAGAATCTTAAATTTCTGAAAAACGAACTGAAGAAAGCAACTGATGAACTTGTATATGTTCGATATCTGGTTGCTGGTCATGTCTGATGACTCTCGGTTGCGTTCTTTCTATGAGTTATTTTGTTTATTGTCTAGGAAACTTCTTATGAGAATTTATTCTTGTGTTTTAAGAAGGATAACTAGGGTTTGGAATAACAATTATTTTGAGTACACATAGCTATTTCCAACGATTTTCATCTTGCAATGTTTTTAGATTTATTTATTTAAATTCTAAAGTTTATTTCGAAGATGATTTTGCAGTATTAATCTTTATGATTTTATATATTGCAACTTGTTATGGGACATGTGTGTTTTCTTTTGTGAACTATGATTGTCCCATATTTTCTCAAAATTTAAGTCTATCATAAGTCTTTATGCAAATTTTGATTAAAGATAGAATGAACTTTTGACAACAAAAGTTAAGCATATTATGTCATTATGCAAATATTGATGGAAGATAGGATGAACTTTTGTCTACAAATATTAAGTCTATTATATGTCTTTATGCAAATATTGATGAAAAATAGAATGAATCTTTGAATATTCCTTTGTATTGGTCTTTCCTTGATCCACATCTTTGTGTAAATACTGTGCGGCTCCGTAAGTTCTCTTATGTTGAGCAATTCTGATTAAATTAATCATGGGTTCTCTTGTGGTTAATTTAATTGAGTTTTCTGGATACACATTCATGTTTCATGAGATTTGTTAATGTCCAAAGAAATCCTTCTTTTCTTGTGAAAGTAAGGTCGCTCTTGTTGTTCTTTCGGGAATGACATTTTATGGGGGAGAGTTCTTAATTGAACTTGTTCTTAATTTCCAAATATTTGTGGGGAGTGCGGCTGTGGAATATTGTAGCAGTTTTCTTGTATCTTTATAAACTCCTTGATGACTACACTAGTTTCGTCTATGTGAAATCATCGAAAAAAATTTGATATGTTCTCTTTTGGTCATGAAGTATCTCTATGGAAATTTCATCAGGATCCCACTAGTTTTCGTACCTTCGCCAATTTATATTGACAAAAAGGGGGAGAATTAATGTGTAGTTCACACTACAAATGCATATGCTTTACGGATCATTATGTAAGGGGGAGTGGTTTTCATGTGAGATAAAGTATTGATTAAGGGGGAGTGATACATATCACCATAGTATTGTTCTAAAAGTTGTGATACAATTGGACTTTGATGTTGTGTAATAATACTATGACACTGTATAACAATGATTGAGATCCTTCTGAATTTCAAGCATCCTAAACACAAAATCCTTTATTCGCTGCATCTCCTTTCTTATTTCCTCTAACTCTTCAAGAACACCAGAGAACTTCTGTTGATTAGAAGGAACAACTCTTGGTTTTCTCACATTCCTCCTTTTTCTTTTCAAAGTTGAAGGTACAAGAGATTTATCTTTTTCCTTCATGATTGATGGCTTAACAATCATATTAACATCTTTTCCATCATAAGACATAATGCTTGGATTCTCCATACCAGTATGAGATTGTTTTAGGAATTCACAAATGATAGACACATTTCTGTATCTAAGTTGTCCTCAATTTTATGTATTGTTGGTATTCGATTTCGTACTTATTATGGTGTTTTATGTGTTTGTAGGTATTTTGGGGAAATAAACATTTTTGGAAAATTCGGCTCAAAAAATTGCTCGGGGCACCCCCCGGAGGACACCCCACTTTTGATAAGGGGCACCCACGGCTATGTGTAGCCCATATTTGTCATTAGCACCCACTGGTTATTCGGCACCCAAGATGTTGGATAATGGCACACCTTCTTCTCACTCGTGAAGAACATATTTTGGCGGGAAAATAATATTTGAAAACTTACAGAGTTTGCTGTTTTAAATTTGGAGGAGCTGTGGCGAGATTCAATCACTCCAATCGACTCATGCCAGCCTGTTACACTCACACAAGACTGGTAAATCCTTCTGATTCGAAAAACGTGGGTTGAATACGTGGGTTTTCTAAACAACAGGGAGTACGTGTGCGGATGGCAATCACGGTATTACAACGAGATAAACGAGTGCTACTCGTGTTTGGATAGATAGTTGTCTCTGCAGAAGTGTGGAGAGGTTAAATAAGGAAGACTCGACAGCTGCAGACGCGTGAAGAATCAACAAAAGGAAATTATCCCGTGAAAAATATTTTTTATTACTACGGAGATATTTGGGAATTATGAGGGAAGATTCTTGTCGTTGTGGAGTATAAAAAGGGTCTTCGGGTAGCAGAGAGGAGATAGAGAGGATTAGGAGCAGTTTAGAACATCACAGAATCATAAAAGTCGAGTTGCATAGAATACCTTCCTGCTGCTGCTGTGAAGAACACGAAGAACATAAGATGCACAAGAATTGTCGTTCATGTTATAGTGATTGCAACAAAAGTTATCTGCTACAGTAACAGCAACACTTTCGTTATATCGATCTCTGTAACAGCGGGCTTGCAACACCAGTAAAGTGTTGCAGTTTCCTGGTTTTATTCAATTTCTTCCATTTTTATCATTTGTAAACACTTTTGAGAAATGAAATCAACTTTTGAGTGTGTTTCCATGATGAAGAGCTAAACCCATCCTCCGGGGCGATGGAGGAACCCATTCTTCCAAAAGTTATGTGGTAAAATTTATTTAAATTTATTTATGCAATTCTTTTATGATTATTTGCACCGAATGAAAATTGAGTAAATTATTTTTATTAATTAGTTGTGTTTTCTCTTGATGAAGTATTCTTAGTTTAGGGCTTTTGATACTTCATGCTTGCGATTAATAATCGATGTTTTGAAAATCTAATTTAGGAAATGATTAGAATCACAATTTATTTTGATTGGAGTTATATTTTCTAGAATTGCATGATAAAAATTAACATTAAATCACATGAATTTTGGTGAATGGTGAAATCCTGAACCCCGGTCTCTCTAATATAGTCAGCTTTAATTTGTTTTATTTTATTTAGTCTTAAAATTTAAATCTAAAAGCACAATCTTCACAAGTCTTAACGAACTCTACTACTACAACCACTGTAAAAATACCATCAACAAATCAGACTCAACAAGCAATCTTGTGATAAAAAGAGTTTTCAGAACCTTTATTGCTAAAGGATTCACGTACGTACAACTCACAACCCTAAAGAAGGCAGAATTGACGATTTTAACCCTCTTTTATTGCTCAAACAGAGTAAAGTCATTTGAATATCAATTAGATATGAAAATATTGAAGAATTCCAAAAAGAAGAAATATGAAAAATACTTTTATCTTTTCCTAAATCCCAAAGCGTGCAAATCCTTGTATCTTTTTGAACTAGGCACATGAGACAAGATACACAACCAAAACATTTAAGTTGTGCTGGAGTGAAAAATAATTTGTCCACCATAACCTTCTTGAATGGAATTCTTAGAACCCTCAGACGATTTTTGAACACGTTTGAGCTTGTTTGCTAATCGATTTGCTCTTCGTTGAAGTTTGTTGACATATCTTATCTTATGTTTGTACTTGAAACATTTGGAGAGTTCATGACCCTTGAGAGTACGATAAGAACATATCAATGTGGAGGATGGTTCATACGTCATGGTTGTGCAGGCTGCTAGAAAAATGGTAGAACCTGAAAGATTAGAAACAAAATTTCCAGTAGACAAATAGAAGTCCATTTTATCCTCCAAATTGGTTGAAGTTTCTACCGGAAGAATATCGATATTGGTGTACGTATTTTTGTTACAATTATCAAAATCAATATTTTCACAGAGGAGCGCAACACTTGATTTTTCGTCTTCATTAGAATCATAGTGATCGGACATGTTAGAGCATTACTCGGTTGAACCCACCAAGCATTGGTATGTCAAGTTTGGTTGTCATATTTTAGTGAATAAAAACTCATGTTAAGAGTCGCTTGATTATGTATTAGAGTCAACTTCGTATAGGTTATCTTGAAAGTATTAGGATATGAGACATTACAAGTATTGCGAAGTCTTGAAGATGTGAAGAATCAAGGAGCTACAACGACAACAATCATCCTTCCACTTGAGGTTAGTGATATTTGACTTGAACTGTTTCATTCCCTAACGTATCTTTCAAGTCGTGCATATTGAAAACATAACTGCGAAGCATATTTGAACTCTAGATAGACATGGTATTAAGGAATACAATACGAGGTTTATTGCTTAATCATTAAACTTTGTAGATAAGACATCGCCATAATCATTTGAACGCTATTGTGATTATGTATGGGTATGAGGTGAGGATTTCATCCTAGGGAACAATGTTTACATGTGTTCTAAGAAAGTAAGTTCATAAACTTGTTTGTGAACCGAAAAGGAAATTGCCAGGTGTTATTGGTTTTGTTATTCATTGCATATATTATGAACAACTAATATGTGTGATAGAGTATAACCGCTCACAACTTGTGTTCTTGGTAGAACTATTCACAAAGGCCTGACTTATGTATTGGTATAACTTTTATTAGTAAAACCGATCTTAAGTAATCACATGTGGTATGATCAGATTTTGTATGTCTGACCAATTAAAAGGAAAGGTGGAACTGATCCTTGTAAGGGGTGCAGCACATCAAAGGGAACCGATCCTTGTATGGGGTGCAGCAAGGTTTATAGCAGAAATGGGAACGGATCCTATGGACATGTGCAACACGTTTTTAGGCAAAGGGGAACCGATCCTATGGATATGTGCAAAACATATAAGTTAGATACCATATATATGTGGGGAACAGATCCTAGTACCTAGTCAACCGAATTTTTAGAAATCTAGTGTGACTATGCACAGTTTTCACATGGAGGTAGAACCGAAACTTGTTTTGGTAGAACCGTAAAACCATGATTGTGATTGAATATTGGTTTGATCAATCACATAGTTCTTGAAAGTCAGATGAACCAATTATAAACTTGTTTGGAAGTGTGGCAAATCGTTTTCAAGGTTGTAAGTGTGAAAGAGAACTTACAAAGTTAAGATGTCGACAAACTTTGAACACGTGATGTGAATGTTTATTTCTTTAATTGTTCAAAGATATTCCTTAACGGCTAAGGGAAGAGAATCCCAGGATCGAAACATAAGTAAGTTAAGAATCTTTTAATTAAGGTTATTAATTTCATTTTGTAGGGAAATTACAGAATTAGTAATGTGCATTTACTAATTAGATTTTCCGAGAGATTTCGATCGTTATTTTTGGACTGAGCATTTCCAGGAATTCTGGAAACCGAATTTGTGCTTTAATGAATATCTTGAGAATATTTACGGTTTTGAAAATTCCTTGGTGTCCAAAATTCCTTGTCTATAAATACTCGAAGTTTTCCTTTCTAGCAAACTAATCCTTCGTAAAAACAGATTTACTCTTTTGTTGTTGTTACTGGTGTAGCCGCCTATTCGGAGAGGAGAGTAACCTAATTAGGCGAAATCTCTTACGGCCGCTCAGTTTAAAGTCTTCTTTGGGATTGAGAATCTCTAGCGCGACCCATTGGTGGGAAACTAGATAATTGCGGTTTATCTTTTGTTTTCGATTGATTTGATTGACTAACGGTGGTTGAAATCTGATTGCACCTAGTTTGTTTATTCTTGAGAATCTTCTCTTATGATATAAGATTCACTCAAACTAGTTCAGAGTTTCGACATGGATCTTTAGAATGTTGTTAGTTCTAAAGACGATCTTGTGATAATCCGTTGTTTACAGACTCAGTTCTGAGCGTGATTAATCACAAGAGATTCAAGTGATTGTGTGCAGGTTTTTATTGAAGATTTAAGAAGATTTGAAGACAAAGAATATATTGAAGATCTGATTTGGGTTTTATAATCTTTGGTGCACAATACTTGTTTCGGTAAAAGGGGATCCAATTAATAATCGGTTTATCCTTGTGGTAGATTGGATTGATTAATTGAGTACATCGGCATCAACAAGATTCTTCGGATTAAAGGTGTTGTTGGATTAATCTTAATCGATTATCTTTGGGTGATTGAACATAAGATAGATCTAAGGACCTGATGAAGGAGTTTATGTTGAGATAAACGGAAGAGCATTTGTACGACTCATATGACTTGGTTGAATAGAGTTGATACCAAACAGATTTGTTATTCCTTTACTGTTTGGAATACGAACCAAAGGAATTGTTCCAAGTACGTGACTTATTTATAAGTTGGAGGTGTGGGAATACATACGGAACTAGGTGAACTATAGGGTTAGTTACTTGGTCTCAACTATACGAAGTTAGTGTAATTTTGTGTAGCGGCTTAATCCTGAGAGTATTCAATTCTGGACTAGATCCCGGGGTTTTTCTGCATTTGGTTTCCTCATTAACAAAATCTTGTTGTGTCATTTACTTTTATTTTTCGCATTATAATTGTTTTTCTTATAATTAAAGTAAATTACACAAACATTAATTCCTATTTACTTGATAAGAAATCCTATTGTGTTTGGTTAAGTCCGAAACTTTGTATCAAGTAAACATACTTCGTTGTTGTATTGTCTCGATCTCGTATCCATAGACGATCACACGAAGTGTGAACCGGTTACTTGTATTGTCTCGACTCAGTCCATAGACAATCACTTTCGGAGAAAGGACTTATAGGTAGAAAAAGTTTTAGCTTGAGGTATATTGGGTACTCTCGCCTTTTCAATTAGTATCAGAGCAGGCAAACATGAAAAGATCTAACAATATGTGTTTGGTGCGATCCAACCTATAAGAATTGAATCTAATGAATGATTCAGTTAACGTAAAGCAATACATCAAGAGTTCTGAATTAACACTTGATGATGGCATCTACGAATCAATATCTGAAGATATCATCACTAGAGATTCCACTAGACAAGTTAATCTTGTTAATAATGTAGAAACCGATGACGACTGGAAAATACGTCTACAAGAAAGATTATATGAAATTTCCGACGATGATGACTCAGATTTTGAACAAGAAGTAGAAGAGCATATCTCAGAATACTCTGAACTGCTGGAACCTTTGAAAAATGAAAAGCTGAGAACTTTGGATGTACTTGTTTTTATAACTCCTCTTTGTCGTGAGAACAAGAAGTTGAAGAAGGTTTTTCAAGGATATTATGTTGGTTTCCAAAACTGTGATTATCTTCTTAAAGATCGTACAAACGATCTAAATTCTAGGAAATTATAATGTGAAAATCTTCGAAGAGAACTGTTTTTGTCGGAAAAGAAACGTGCTGAATCGGAAGCAATGTTTAATTCTCGACAAGTACAGGGTCTTGAAGAAAAAGTCAGTGTTAGTCTCTCTCAAACAAAATTGTTAGAGAAAGAGTGTGATGTTGCTCTTGAAAAAATTCATTTGTTGGAAGAGAAACTTGTCGAATCTGATGCAAGGATTAACTCTCAACAAAAGAGTTTTGAAGAGAAAGAAGGTGTATGTCTCTCACAAGAAAAAATCCTGGAGGCTGATCTAGCCAGTGCTCTTGATAAAATCAAGATGTTGGAAGAAGGAAATTTTGACCTTAAAAAGTTCAATGCTAGCTCAAACAATTTAACCTCAATGTTAGAAGCAAGTAGAAATCATCGTGATACACGAGGATTGGGATATAAGGGAATAAATGCTTCAAATATTAGCAAAGAGGTAAAATTTGTTAAAGCTACAAATTCTTCTCAATCAGAGGTTTCCACTGATGACAAAGATGCTCATATTTCTTGTAAAGAAGGGAAGTCTTTCAAAAAGGCAACAACGTTGAACAAGGATACGAATAAGAAGAAGAAAACTCGTCAAGCTCCAATGCAAGAGGATCCACAAAAAGGTAACATTAAAACTCATACTTCGTATATTTATACTAAGCATTGTTATTATTGTGGTAATATAGGACACTTACAATGGGGATGCAAAGTTCGTAAGATGCAAGATGCACTTTCTTTTGTATCAAATGAATTGGCTAAGTTTGCTCCTCATAAGAACTCAGATCGGTATTGTCCTAAGTTTAGGAAAAAGAATTATTATAATGATAGTTCGAATTTTGCATATCACTCAACAAGGCCATCTCATAAAAGACCCGAATATATAAAGAGAGATAACTTTGTAAATGCAAAGACAAGATCTGATGTTCCAAATTGGAGAAAGGTTGTTTCGCAAAATATTCAAAAGGACAATGATTCTAATGGTATTATGAAGGAGAAAGCTTCTCCTGCGAAACCCAACTCTAAGTGGGTTCCAAAATCCTCCATGGCCAAGAAGGGACCAAAAGTTAGTCACAAGAATGATTCTCAGCTGATAATTGTTGGTGAAAATAATTACAAGAGTCTTCTTGAAAGGCTAAAGAAAGACATTATGTCTGAAATCTCTTGTACTAGTAAAGATTGTGATAATGACACTCTTCATCACAAGTCAAATAAAGAAAAACAATAGATGGAACAAGAGAAAACAAACCAAGAAAGAGGTCAAGAATGATGATTCGGTCTTAGTCACTTGTGACGTCTCAAGACAAGGATCAACTCAACACAACCTAGTTGTGTTGGAATGTGCATGCTCACCTTGGTGCTCAATTTTTTTAAGGTGAGGAAGCACATGAAAAACTGAGCACATGATCTCTCGGTTATTATATAACTAATTAACATCTTTAGGATATTTATTTTCTTCTATACTCATACTCTCTCTATCTCTATTTGAGGTATTGATAAAAACTGTAATTGTGAGTTTATGATGTTGATATCTACTGATCATATATGTGTATCTCTTATTTTTACAGTTAAAACGAGCCAAAAAATCACTGAATTCGGACATCGTATGCAAAAGATATGTCGAAAACAGTTTAGTGTTGTGATATGTCACAAGTAACACTTGGGAACCGATCCTAGTACCCTGTCATAGTGAGGGAACCGATCCTAGTACCATGTCATGGTGAGGGAACCGATCCTAGTGAGAGGTCCCCTTACGAAGAAGTGTAAAAACTGTTTTGCGCATAACTTCTTCGTCCGAACTCGGAATGACCTTATTCTTTTTACGTTGTTTTCGAAATTAAATTATATACAAGATAGAGGTAATTGAAATACTTGATTCTTTATTGAATATTTATGGTGTATTGCATTTGTGTTTATGGGATGTTTGATTTTGGTTTTACTACCTTAATATTGGATCTCATATATTGTGAACCCTTATGGTTTGGGTGACTTTTTGATTTAGCGGGATTAAGTTATAGCCCTAGTAGGTAGGCTTTATCAAAGGATCATGAGGGGTTCTGTTATAAACAATATATGAAAAAGTCACAATATGTTGAATCGGTTTTGGTTTAGCATAAAAGCATATGTGTTTTGAAGGTTTTCAACTTTTGCTTGCAATTGTTAAAACCGGTTTTCAACCTTTCTATGGTAAAGGTTGAGGTGTGTTGTTATTCTTTTGTTTATGCATAAGGATGACAACGTGGTGATATTTCGATATCAATTCTCTCTGGACGAAGATGTTATCATATTAAGTGGATGCAAAATTTGAGATAACAATCTTGTTAGTTAATTGTTTTCCTCTTTAAGAAAAGCCTGAGTTTATATTATATATATTTGTTGTTTTTGCTTAATAAAATTTCAGTTCAATTGATATTTATTACATGATGTGTGTATGGATGTGTGTTTCAATTGGTTCCGGTTAAGAAAAAGTATTGTTATCTTTCTTTATTGTGTGGTATCAATTGTTTAGTCTTACAAAATTTCGGTACAATTGATGTGTGTGTGATTCAATTGGTTCCGGTTAAGAAAAACCATTGTTATCTTGCTTTTGTATGGTATCAATTGTTTAGGCTTACAAAATTACGGTGCAATTGCGGTGCTTTTAATATCTATATTGTTTCAATTGCTTCCGGTTGAGGTGAATAATTATGCAAGTTGATTTGGTTTGCATGAATTATTTATGGATTAACAAAATAATTTTTGTACAGGATGAGTTGTTTAGTCCAGTTCGATTCCGGATAAGAAACTAAGTTAATTTTGATCTTAGTTTGTCTTATCAAAGTGAGGTTTCGGTTATTCATGTCTAATCGAATGCCTAAACAAGGAATGCCAGTTAACTAACCTAGTACTTGGCTTGTTTTAAAATTGAAAGGTCCAAGTTTATGGATAATTAGAACCTGATGAGAAAAATGGAGTTTATCTTTATTTTGGTCTTATCGAATTAAGCGGTTGTTCTTGAATAATCGGTTTAGCAAAGGGACTAATGTGCTTAGTGGTTTTTGGTTTACTAAACTAAATTGGAAAAAAAAATCGGACAATTGTTTCCTTGGTAACATATCAAAATAAGACTACTTGTAGTTTCGGTTTTGATATTGGTTATCAGAACGTGATGTGATAGACGCATTTATGTGTATAATATATCTCAATTGTATATAGTGTTAGTGCTCGATTCTATACTTATTTGGTTACTTTATTTATTTGTAGGTGTTTTTAGAAGAATAAGGTTTTGCGGCGAAATTGACTGAAAATGCGGCTTTTGGACTTCCGTTGATAGAGTACCGAAAGCACCTCAGAAATACCCCGGAGGAACCCCGAAAAAGTGCGGAAAATGTCCCAGAAAACTCACTATACGGACCCTCGATTTTGGATAAGGGGTAACCTAATTACTAAGGGGTGACCCATTTCCAGGCATCTGCTAAAGGGAAACCGGAGCTGGATAGGGGGCATCTCTTCTTCACATTTCAAATGAAGTTTTGGCGGGAAAGTGAGTTTGTTAACTGGCAGTTTTTTATCGTAATTTTTGAAGGAGCTATAGTGCGATTAAAGGGCTGGAAATGTTTGGGCTTACTCTATGGACTTATAGGAAGCTAACAGGGGTGATTTTAAGGGCCAGAAGTGGATGGAATGACCGGGAGAAGCAATCAAAGTCCAAACAGGACACGTATGTTGTTGTTCACGTTCAAATATTTTGTGAGAAATTTTTAGGAGACTTTCACGCTGGATATACATGTATCTAGTTTTGTTCAAGTCAGGAGAGAGTTTTGTGGCAATGGGATAGCTAACAGACGAGTAGAGAAGAGAGAAGAAGATAGAAACCCGTAACTGGCAGAGAATAAAAAAAGAGATTCTATCGGGATTTCTTTGAGCTGTGAAGTATATAAGAGGTGGAGAGAAGTTATAGAAGGTTTATCAAGAGTTTGGGGTCGATCCAGAGCCAGGAGGAGCGAAGAAGAAGGAAAAACAGCAATGTTCACCTGCTGTTGCTGCTGCCATTAAAAAGCTTCAAGAACACGAAGAACAGACTCACCGTAGCAGACTTATTTTCAGCAGCGTCAACAGCATCAGCGAAGTGTCGCAGTTAGTTGCAGTTACCTTTTGTCGTTCTTCTCTGGACGCCTTCTGTGAGTCTTAGAAACAATGTTTTATAATTTTTTAACTCTTTTAATCATACTTTGAGCATCAAATATATTTTGAGAATATGATTATTATGATTAGCTAAACCCCAACACTGGGATGATGGAGGAAGCCGTTCTTTACGCATATGATAATTATATTAATTCTTTTTTTGACTACTTGCACTTTTTATTAATCGATTTATGATTTTTATTAATTGGTTGTGATATCGTATGATGATGTATGCTTGGTCGTAGTGCTTTTGATGCGTCATGCTAGTGATATACAATAAATATTCTAAAAATCTACCTTGGCAAGAATGAGAGTCCTTATGATTTGAGCTATAATTGTTTCGAATAAATATATGAATTGTGTGAATGATTAATGGTGGAATCCTGAGTCCTAGTGTCTATTGATCCTGTGACAAACGTTTGTATATATTTTTATGTTTTTAAATCTTTACAAGTCCAAGCAACGAACCCTTATTTACCGCAATCGAATTACTTAAACATAATGGCGCCGCTGCCGGGGACTTGTATATAGATTTATTTTTATTTATTTTTATTATTTGTTCCTTTTTACTTTGTTTTTTTTTCTTTGATTTACAAGTTCGAAGTGGAGCACTAAGGACTTGGAGAGGAAAAAGCTTAAAGCGAAAAGCGAAAAGAGAAGAAAAAATGACAATTTTAGGATTTAATTTTTAATTTTTAATTTTTTTTAGAGTGTGTGAGGAAAACTGTAATTTTATTTATTTATTTTGGACTTTGGACTTTAAACAATTGGACTTTTTTTTTTAACCCTACGGAAGGGTATTATTAAACAAAAAAAAAATATATAAACTGTGTGCAGGGAAGGACGACGATTACTATATCGTCTCGGCCCCTCGGGTTCGTACATGACATAGGAGTCGTGGCCCGAGTCGACTTCAACGGTTCATCCCCCGTCTGGTAGGGGAGGTAAGTCCATCGAAACACTCGCGAATCTCCTGTCAGCGGGTTTGCTGTATTCCTTAAGGTGATTCATTGATTGAGGACGAATTTGGACTGTTTTTAATTTCCTAGTAAAGGGCAAGGCCTGGCCAAATCAAGATAAGGACTCGTATTTCATCACCGTTTCCTTCTTGCCCGCCTTAGGAAAAAGAAACCTAACGCGAACCCAAGCTTAAAATTTGGAATAGAACGAGACCGATAGGGTAACGAGCTTAATAGGAAACTCGTTCGAAAAATATTGGTTGCTCTTTAAGCACACTTCAAAGTTCATGATGGTTTCTTTGAGTTGAATGCGTGACTGCGTCGCCTTGTGATAGCGGTGAGGCCTTGGGTATCAAAGCTCCACTGAGCTTCCCTCGCCTCGATTCAACCTACATTAGCTCAGATTGATTCTAGAGGGGTGTGCTCAAATTGTAACGAATTCCTTTTCGAAGGAATAGAAACTGGTCTAGAAAACAATCTAAGTGGAGCCTTCATTCTTTTTGTTTGCTAGATTCTATAGGTTTGATTTGGTCGAGTCAGCCTTGTTTGTGATTGTGTAGATTTCCTTTGCAATTAAGAATGTCGAACTGGTATGATAAAAGCCAATACAATGAGTATCGACCTGAATTTGAATATGGACATCATCATTTTTATGACCATGGTGGGAATAGTAGTTGGGAACGCCAACCTTTTCAAGGTTATGGTTCATACCATGGTGAGCCCAATTACTATCCACATATGCATCAGTCTTACGAGCAAGAAGATTATAGTACTAGTTCTTCGTATCTAGAGGATACAATCAAACTATTGAAAAGTAGTCATTTTTATGATCCTTCTGATAATTCCTCTTTACTAGAGTCAACACGTAAGTTAGCTGAGTCGACGCGTAAGTTAGCTGAGTCGACGCGTATAATTATAGACGAAAGAACTACAATAATGAGTGAACCTTCTTTAGAAGACCACCTCAAGCGGATAGCTGAGACGAACGAAAGAATTGCTCGAAATTACTTGAATTGCCAATATAGTGTATCCAATAATACCCTTGAGAATGAAGATAGTTATTTACATAATCAAGATAACAAGGTTAGAATTGGTAGCACTACTTGTTTTGATGAGGTTCGATCTTTTTCATGTTATAATGATGATTATGATGAGGATCGTATTGATGAAGATCATGAAATATGTAGGAATAGTGATCAGGAATCTAGTAATCCAATTGAGCCTTATAATGATTATATTATTTCTGGTTCAGATCCTAATAATTTTAACAATTATTCACCTATTAAAAAGGACAAGGATTTGACTAGAGATACCCCTGTTTTAGACGATGTAGTATTTCCTTTTGATTACGAAGCCGATAATGGTTTAGAGGAACGAGTTTATTCTGAGAAAAATATTGTAAAGTCTAGCGATTTAGAAACAATAGTCTTAGACGAAGAAGACGAACTCGTAGAGCATTTAAACATGTGTGAGGAGGCATCACCTGAGTATAACCTAGAAGAAGCAATTGACCATTTTCATGATTCTCATGATCTAGAACTTAGGGAAATTGTAGCTAGTCTATCTAGAGACACCCAAAACTCCAAGTTTGGGGGTGATTATCATTCTCCATGTGATTTAACTCTTAGAAAGGTCCCTCACTTGGGTCTTGATATATCTGCCTCAACCATTTTACAAGAATATCTTCATACACGTTTTCCTGAACCTAGTGATGTCCATAACGAAGTTCAGTTATTAGAAACCCATCCTCTGGTTGATGTGGTTTTCCCAGGCTATGATACCCAGATTGACTTTGTTTTCCCACCAAATAGTTTTCTTCCAATTGTGGGAACGTATAGATTTCAAATGTGTCACTTATTAAGTTCTGAGACTAATCCTAAGTACTTTAGGAAATTAGAATCGGCACATTTGATTCAGAATGACCACCACTCTGACTGTGGTCAACTATGTAAGTCATACCTAATTGACTTAGAGGATCCTAAATTATTTAGGTTATTTTGTGATTCCAGGTTCTTATCTGAGTTTTCCCAGACTCTAGGACCTAATAATTTGGATCCTACCTATGAGGAAATGCATCCGAGGAAAATAGTCTATTTAGACCCCTTCATAGAACCTGAACCTGAACCGCAATTAGCGATAGTTATCTAGAACCTAGGTAAGGGCATGCTAGTCTTGTACATTTTCTTGGTTCACTGCAGTTTCCTTTTGTCAGCTCTTTTTGGTTTTAAAGACCCACAGTTATTCCGGCTACTGTTATACGGTTCGAGTTGACTAAACCTTTTCTTAGTCTGGCTGAAGACTTTAAACTTAGCACTTCTTGGGAGGTAACCCAATATTCATGCGACACGGTAATATCTTTCCTTATCTCTTTTGCTTCAAATGGTAACAGTTTCTCCTTGTTCATGCTTTTAATTTCATCTTTAGAACGTTGAGGACAATGTTAGATTTAAGTTTGGGGGTATGGGAGAAACTTTTTAGTTGCAATAAATAAACTCCAGAGCTTAGAAATTTATGCCTATTTAGGATTGCACTAACCAATCTAAGTGGATGGAATCATTTTGGTTGTAGGAGTTGAGGAACCAATCTGATTAGATGGCAACATCTAGAAGAGTCTATTCATAAAAGCACATAGCTCAGGTGTTAGAAATAACATGATAGTTTCACCATATCTCGTTGAGTCCTTTTCACTTCTATTTTTATTTTATTTTGTTTTTAAACTATGTTTCTCTAAGTGATAGGTGGGGCCCACGATTCAAGTTGTTACCAATGCTAGAGTGAATTAGAGTGATTGAGATACCATGAAAAAAAAAGTTGAAAAAAAGTTGAAAAAAAAAAAAAGAGAAAAGAGATGAAAAAAAATAAATGGTAGTTACCAAAAAGTTGAAAAAAAAAGGAGAGAAAATATTGAGACCAGACCATTTGACCAAAAGGAATAAATTCAATAAAGTCGACCACTGGTACCCTTGTATATGCCAGTTGTGTTGACCTAGAGTTAGGTTATCGACCACTGGTACCCTTGTATATGCCAGTGTGTTGATATTAGTCAGACTAGTATCTCAATCCATTAGGATAGGTTCATTTTGGCGGAGGCCTTCAGACAGATATGGGAAACGCCGTTCACTTAGTAAACATGAAAACCATATATGTTTTTCTATATCCATCTTCTTGATCTATCCATGTGATTAGTTTTGACTCCGAATATGATGTCCATAGTGCAACTATCTGAGTAGAGCTCTGTCACTTTATATGAATTTTAGTATGCTTGAGTGCAAACTCGTGTACAGTAATTGGAATTTCGCATCAGGGTACTTCTTCCTGTAGTCAATAAGTATGCCAACCAAGGATATTCTTTAGTGCCTTCCAAGGTTCTGCGTAGATAGCTAAGGTCTGGAGTACAGGTTTTGTGGGTATATCTCTTGTAAGCCCTCCCGAGACTATAACTCGGCCACTAGGGACACCTAGGGGTTTAAAGGCTTATTGCATACGCTAAATGCAATCGACGATGCCTGCGACAATGAGTTAGGATTTTATTTTGTAGTTTTGATTTGCTCGGGACTAGCAAATAATAAGTTTGGGGGTATTTGATAGACGCATTTATGTGTCTAATATATCTCAATTGTATATAGTGTTAATGCTCGATTCTATACTTATTTGGTTATTTTATTTATTTGTAGGTGTTTTAAGAAGAATAAGGTTTTGCGGCGAAATTGGCTGAAAATGCGGCGTTTGGACCTCCGTTGATAGAGTACCGAAAGCACCTCAGAAATACCCCGGAGGAACCCCGAAAAAGTGCGGAAAATGTCCCAGAAAACTCACTATACGGACCCTCGATTTTGGATAAGGGGTAACCTAATTACTAAGGGGTGACCCATTTCCAGGCATCTGCTAAAGGGAAACCGGAGCTGGATAGGGGGCATCTCTTCTTCACATTTCAAATGAAGTTTTGGCGGGAAAGTGAGTTTGTTAACTGGCAGTTTTTTATCGTAATTTTTGAAGGAGCTATAGTGCGATTAAAGGGCTGGAAATGTTTGGGCTTACTCTATGGACTTATAGGAAGCTAACAGGGGTGATTTTAAGGGACAGAAGTGGATGGAATGACCGGGAGAAGCAATCAAAGTCCAAACAGGACACGTATGTTGTTGTTCACGTTCAAATATTTTGTGAGAAATTTTTAGGAGACTTTCACGCTGGATATACATGTATCTAGTTTTGTTCAAGTCAGGAGAGAGTTTTGTGGCAATGGGATAGCTAACAGACGCGTACAGAAGAGAGAAGAACATAGAAACCCGTAACTGGAAGAGAAGAAAAAAAAGAGATTCTATCGGGATTTCTTTGAGCTGTGAAGTATATAAGAGGTGGAGAGAAGTTAGAGAAGGTTTATCAAGAGTTTGGGGTCGATCCAGAGCCAGGAGGAGCGAAGAAGAAGGAAAAACAGCAATGTTCACCTGCTGTTGTTGCTGCCATTAAAAAGCTTCAAGAACACGAAGAACAGACTCACCATAGCAGACTTATTTTCAGCAGCGTCAACAACATCACCGAAGTGTCGCAGTTAGCTGCAGTTACCTTTTGTCATTCTTCTCCGGACGCCTTCTGTGAGTCTTAGAAACAATGTTTTATAATTTTTAACTCTTTTAATCATACTTTGAGCATCAAATATATTTTGAGAATATGATTATTATGATTAGCTAAACCCCAACACTGGGATGATGGAGGAAGCCGTTCTTTACGCATATGATAATTATATTAATTCTTTTTTTGACTACTTGCACTTTTTATTAATCGATTTATGATTTTTCTTAATTGGTTGTGATATCGTATGATGATGTATGCTTGGTCGTAGTGCTTTTGATGCGTCATGCTAGTGATATACAATAAATATTCTAAAAATCTACCTTGGCAAGAATGAGAGTCCTTATGATTTGAGCTATAATTGTTTCGAATAAATATATGAATTGTGTGAATGATTAATGGTGGAATCCTGAGTCCTAGTGTCTCTTGATCCTGTGACAAACGTTTGTATATATTTTTATTTTTTTAAATCTTTACAAGTCCGAGCAACGAACCCTTATTTACCGCAATCGAATTACTTCAACATGATGTGTGGAACCCTCGTGCCTAACTCTACAGGTTTCCAAGTGTATTCCGAGATTTGTAAGTTTCTTTTCATATTGTCCTTTATTTTTTTCGTTTCTTTGTCATTTTTGTGACAAAAAGGGGGATAAATATATGGAGTAAACAGGTGATGCTGGCATTGATTTTATATTGATTGGCATCGCTAGGGAAAAGAACATTGGTACTTGAATGTTTTATCTAACGAAAGAGTGAAAGCACATACTAAGGGGGAGTAACATGTCATATAAATTGATATAACAAAGACGTGCGGTTTAACAAAGCTAATACTCTTTTTCTTTGTTATTATAATGTCAACAACGGCATTTCAAGGATTGAATATAAGCAATTTTACTGTGCCGTTGAATCGGGAATCAAGCGGATTGTAATGAATTGTTGTAATTTGTTTATCCATATGATGTAAGAGTTTTGTCACTAAAATTTACAAAGGGGGATATTGTTAGAGCATTTCTCGGTTGAACCCACCAAGCATTGGTATGTCAAGTTTGGTTGTCATATTTTAGTGAATCAAAACTCATGTTAAGAGTCACTTGATTATGTACTAGAGTCAACTTCGTATAGATTATCTTGAAAGTATTAGGATATGAGACATTACAAGTATTGCGAAGTCTTGAAGATGTGAAGAAGCAAGGAGATACAATGACAACAATCATCCTTCCACTTGAGGTTAGTGATATTTGACTTGAACTGTTTCATTCCCTAACGTATCTTTCAAGTCGTGCATATTGAAAACATAACTGCGAAGCATATTTGAACTCTAGATAGACATAGTATTAAGGAATACAATACGAAGTTTATTGATTAACCATTAAACTTTGTAAATAAGACATCGCCATAATCATTTGAATGCTATTGTGTTTATGTATGGGTATGAGGTGAAGATTTCATCCTAGGGAACAATGTTTACATGTGTTCTAAGGAAGTAAGTTCATAAACTTGTTTGAGAACCGAAAAGGAAATTGCCAGGTGTTATTGATTTTTTTATTCATTGCATATCTTATGAACAACCAATATGTGTGATAGAGTATAGCCGCTCACAACTTGTTGTGTTCTTGGTAGAACTATTCACAAAGGCCTGACTTATGTATTGGTATAACTTTTATAAGTAAAACCGATCTTAAGTAATCACCTGTGGTATGATCGGATTTTTATGTCTGACCAATTAAAAGGAAAGGGGGAACTGATCCTTGTAAGGGGTGCAGTACATCAAAGGGAACCGATCCTTGTCTAGGGTGCGGCAAGGTTTATAGCAGAAAGGGGAACCGATCCTATGGACATGTGCAACACATATAAGTTAGATACCATATATATGTGGGGAAACGATCCTAGTACCTAGTCAACCGAATTTTTGGAAATCTAGTGTGACTATGCACAATACTAACATGGAGGTACAACCGAAACTTGTTTTGGTAGAACCGTAAACCCATGATTGTATTTAATGTTGGTTTGATCAATCACATAATTCTTGAAAATCAGATGAACCAATTCTAAACTTGTTTGGAAGTGTGTAAAATCGGTTTCAAGGTTGTAAGTGTGAAAGAGAACTTACAAAGTTAAGATGTCGACAAACTTTGAACACGTGTTGTGAATGTTTATTTCTTTAATTATTCAAAGATATTCCTTAACGTCTAAGGGAAGAGAATCCCAGGATCAAAACATAAATAAGTTAAAAATCTTTTAATTAAGGTTATTAATTTCATTTTGTAGGGAAATTACAGAATTAGTAATGTGCATTTACTAATTAGATTTTCGGAGAGATTTCGATCGTTATTTTTGGACAAAGCATTTCCAGGAATTATGGAAACTGAATTTGTGATTTAATGAATATCTTGAGAATATTTTCGGTTTTGGAAATTTCTTGGTGTCCAAACTTCCTTGTCTATAAATACTCGAAGTTTGCCTTTCTAGCAAACTAATCCTTCGTAAAAACAGATTTACTCTTTTGTTGTTGTTACTAGTGTAACTGCCTATTCGGAGAGGAGAGTAACCTAATTAGGTGAAATCTCTTACGGAAGCTCAGTTTAAAGTCTTCTTTGGGATTCATAAGCTCTAGTGCGACCCGTTGGTGGGAAACTAGATAATTGCGGTTTATCTTTTGTTTTCGATTGATTTGATTGACTAATGGTGGTTGAAATCTGATTGCACCTAGTTTGTTTATTCTTGAGAATACTCTCTTATGATATAAGATTCACTCAAACTAGTTCAGAGTTTCGACAGGGATCTTTAGAATGTTGTTAGTTCTAAAGACGATCTTGTGATAATCCATTGTTAACAGACTCTGTTCTGTGCGTGATTGATCACAAGAGATTCAAGTGATTATGTGCAGGTTTTTATTGAAGATTTAAGAAGATTTGAAGACAAAGAATATATTGAAGATCTGACTTGGGTTTTATAATCTTTGGTATACACAATACTTGTTTCGGTAAAATATGATCCAATTAATAATCGATTTATCCTTGTGGTAGATTAGATTGATTAATTAAGTACATCGGCATCAACACGATTCTTCGGATTAAAGGTGTTGTTGGCTTAATCTTAATCGATTACCTTTGGGTAATTGAACATAAGATAGATCTAAAGACCTGACGAAGGAGTTTATGTTGAGATAAACGGAAGAACCTTTGTCCGACTGATATCACTTGGTTGAATAGAGTTGATACCAAACAGATTTGTTGTTCCTTTACTGTTTGGAATACAAACCAAAGGAATTGTTCCAAGTACGTGACTTATTTATAAGTTGGAGGCGTGGGAATACAGACGGAACTAGGTGAACTATAGGGTTAGTTATTTGGTCTCAACTATGCGAAGTTAGTGTAATTTTGTGTAGCGGCTTAATCCTGAGAGTATTCAATTCTGGACTAGGTCCCGGGGTTTTTCTGCATTTGCGGTTTCCTTGTTAACAAAATCTTTCCGTGTCATTTACTTTTATTTCCGCATTATAATTGTCTTTATTATAATTAAAGTAAATTACACAAACGTTAATTCCTATTTACTTGATAAGCAATCCTATTGTGTTTGGTTAAGTCTGAACCTTTGTATCAAGTAAACATACTTCGTTGTTGTATTGTCTCGATCTCGTATCCATAGACGATCACACGAAGTGTGAATCGATTAGTTGTATTATCTCGACTCAGTCCATAGACAATCGCTTTCGGAGAAAGGACTTATAGGTAGGAAAAGTTTTAGCTGAGGTATATTTGGGTACCCTCGCCTTTTCAGGACATTTCATCAAAAGTTGCAGCAAGACCTTTGTTTCCAGTGTATTTTATATGATGTGGAAATTCATTTGCAAAATGACCAAAACCCTAACACTTGAAGCATTGTGGCATATCCTCATCATCAATATCATCAGCATCCCTTTTTTTAGGAGGAACACAGTTATGAGGTTTAACTGATGAATTAGGTTTATCTCTAGTGAACCGTTTACTTCTCTTAAAAAGAAGATCTCTAAATTGTCTTGTGATCAAAGAGACTGACTTGTCAAGTCTTCATCTGATGAATCAGTCTCAGAAGGATCATCTTCAAAGACTCCAACACTTTTACTTTTATCAAGTAATTTAGTGTTCTTTTGTGCTTTGAAAGAAATATCCTTTTCAGATTTGGATACATGCTCATGATCAAAGATATTTAACTTCCCAATGAGAGTATTTCTGGAAAGCACATCAAGGTTATTTTTTTCAACGATGGCATGTTTCTTAGAATCATATCTAGATGGGAATGATCTGAGAATTTTCATCATAATGTCCTTTTCAGTAATAGTCTTACCCAACGCAAAAGATGCATTAACAATTACAGACACTTTGTGATTAAACTCATCAAATGAATCTTGATCTGCCATACGAAGGTTTTCCCAATCAGAATTTAGATTTTGAAGCCTAGCTTCTTTTTCACAGGTATTCCCTTCAAGTACGGTTTCTAAGATATCCCAAGCATCTTTAGACCGAGTGCACGTAGTCACATGGTGCTGAAGATCTGGGGTAATGGCATGGATAATTGCATTTAATCCGTCAGAATTTTGCTTTGCAGCAAGAATCTCAACAACATCATAATCACCAATGTCCTTTGGAACAGTTACAGTGCCTATTGTAACAACCGGAGGATCACATCCATTAATAACGTAAACCCATTATTGAAAATCATGCGCTTGAAGAAAGGCACGCATAACAATTTTCCAACATAAGTAATTCGAGCCATCGAAGATTGGTGGTACATTTATAGAGATAGCACCTATGTCCATAGATTCAGATCGCTACAAACACACTTATGAGGTCTTTAATGTGTTTGACTGCTCTGATACCAATTGAAAAAGCGGGGTCTAACAACCACACCCAATATTTCGCTTAGCAATTTGTATGGACAAAATACAATATAATTCCAAGAGAATCAACTAGACAGTCATACTCAATCAGTGGAAATATATTCATGAGTTCTATCTCAATTTCTCAATTCAATATGCAATCAAACAAATAAGAATTTGCGAGCCCGATTGAATATAAGAGAAATAACTTGAACGGTACCAAAGACAAATGTTCAAGGATCAATCAATTTCAATCAACAACTAAAGGTTGGATTTACCAATTGATTGGTTCAACGCACAACCTATGATATTTCAATTATATAACAAAATATAATGCGGAAAAGAAATAACACACACACCAGAAGTTTTGTTAACGAGGAAACCGCAAATGCAGAAAAACCCCGGGACCTAGTCCAGATTTGAACACCACACTGTATTAAGCCACTACAGACACTAGCCTACTCCAAGTTAACTTCAGAATGGAATATAGGTTAGCCCTAATCAATATCACACTGATCAAGGTACAGTTGCGTTCCTTACGCCTCTTGAACCACGCCGGATTCTGCGCATTTGATTCCTTTAGCTGATCTCACCCAAATTCGAAGACTTGATAAACAAATCCGTATCATACAGAAAAGTCTATAGTATAGATATACCTATGAGTTTTGTTCTGTATTTTGATAAATCAAGATGAACATGGACCAATTTATAAATCGTATTCCCGAAGAACAGCCTAGTATTATCAACCACCTCACAATAATCTGAAAAGCCGAGGGTACGCAAATATACCTCAAGCTAAAAAATTTCCTACCTATAATTCCTTTCTCAGTAAGTGATTGTCTATGGACTGAGTCGATACAATACAACTAATCGGTTCACACTTCATGTGATCGTCTATGGATACGAGATTGAGACAATACAACAACGAAGTATGTTTACTTGATACAAAGGTTCGGACTTAACCAAACACAATAGGATTTCTTATCAAGTAAATATGAATTAACGTTTGTGTAATTTACTTTAATTATAATGAAACAATTATAATGTGGAATATAAAAGTAAATGACACAGCAAGATTTTGTTAACAAGGAAATTTCAAATGCAAAAAAAAACCCGGGACCTAGTCCAGAATTGAATACTCTAAGGATTAAGCCTCTACACAAAATTACACTAACTTCGTATAGTTGAGACCAAGTAACTAACCATGTACTTCACCTAGTTCCTTCTGTATTCCTACGCCTCCAACTTATAAATAAGTCACGTACTTGGAAAAATTCCTTTGGTTCGTATTCCAAACAGTAAAGGAACAACAAATCTGTTTGGTATCAACTCTATTCAACCAAGTGATATGAGTCGGACAAAGGCTCTTCCGTTTATCTCAACATAAACTCCTTCGTCAGGTCCTTAGATCTATCTTATATTCAATCACCCAAAGTAATCGATTAAGATTAAGCCAACAACACCTTTAATCCGAAGAATCGTGTTGATGCCAATCTACTCAATTAATCAATCCAATCTACCACAAGGATAAACTGATTTTCAATCGGATCCTCTTTTACCGAAACAAGTATTGTGTGTTAGATCATTGGTCGGTCGAACTCGCATGTGTTGTTATCTCAAGCATGTTTGTCAATGTTAGTGATCTGAACTATAAGTCTTGATTTCTAGTCTACTATAGCTAAGTCTCGGACTAGGATAGAAAGTGTAGTTGAGATCAAGGACTTCATGGCGATTCATCATACAAGAAGAAGAACTACTCAAGGAACCGGCTTCTCGACAAAGAGGTATGTGAAGACTTGAACTTATCTATCACTCAAAAGTCTATCTACTCAAAAGTCTATCTTTCTTGAGACAAAAAGTCGTATGCTATATATAGACTTAAATTATACACATTTGGTATTTCGATCCGAGTATACCTCGCCTATCTATATCTCGAAATATGTGTTGGTAATCGTTTCGCTTCGATCATGTTTATCTTTACTTAGTGACGAAAGTCATGATATGTTTCAATCACTTTGAAAATTGCTTTGACGAGAAATGGTATAACAACTGTATAACGTCCTCTAAGAATGTATCAATGGTTAGAATGAGATTTTGGATTACATAACCAATGATGGACATAAGTATTGTTATGGAAACACATATGTGCATAAGTCATATCCCTTGAACCAAAGTTTGCGAACTTTGTTGATCAAGAGAAACCGGAAGAATGGCTTGTTGCCAAGTCCGCGAACTGCCGAACTTCTCATCCCGAGAAATTCTACTGGAGTTGACAAACTTGTTGCGTGAGTACCAGTCCGCGAACCAGCGGAAAGTCTTTGCCTAGATTTTCTGCTGGAGTTTGTAAACTCTGCCCGGTTGCTTAAGTCCGCGAACCTAGTGTGCGAACTTAATAAGGTTATATATCTAAACATGATTTATGAACTTAAACTTATAAAGACTAAGGAATGCAATTTGCAAACCGTGGCTATAAAGTTCATGAACCGATTCGAGTAAATCAAATCATCTTTGCTTCAATTGTGTCTTGTGTAGTACATAAGATTTCCTTGCAATTGAACAACTCTCTAACTAGCTCATTTGAGTCATTTGAACTAGTTATTGTGAAGAAGAATATGGTTGGTATGAAATACTCATATGGCTAACCTTTTGGTTAACTATTGTTGAACCAACAATGTACACGCTTCGGTACGGTTAACAAACCTAGAAGCGTGCATTTCATTTGTGTATAACAAGCTAAGTTTTCGATCTAACGGTTGAGAAATATTAGCTTGAATATAAATCAGGTTTTCATCTAACGGTGGATATTGTTTGCTTTGTGACCAAGGCGAAACCCTGATTTGAAAGACTATATAAGGGGACATCTAGCAACTCTGCAAAACTAATCCCCACACTTCACGTGTGATACTAGTTTGCGTGCTAGAGTCGTTTCTCCTTTAACCTTTGGTTTTCTTATTCTAAACCAGGTTAACGACTTAAAGACTTCACTGGGATTGTGAAGCCAGACCGATACTAATTTTATCGTAGTTTTGTGATATGATCTTGCATCTTCTATCGTACGAGTACAATCAGATTGATTGGCTTGATATTAATATCTCTGATAGGCAAGATATAAAAATTAGTCACAAACATCTTCGTCTCATTGTTTGTGATTCCGCAACATCTTGTTTCGCTACCATACGATTAAGATTGTTGTGAGGTGATTGATTTATCTAGGCTGTTCTTCGGGAATATAATACCGGATTATCAATTGGTTCCTGTTCACCTTGATTATTATCAAAAGACGGAATAAAAACTTTAGGGTTTTTCTGTGGGAGACAGATTGATCCTTTGATAGACTTGTCTGTGTGAGACAGATTGGTTTATTGTCAAGTCCTGCGATTTTGGGTCGTAGCAACTCTTAGTTGTGGGTGAGATCAGCTAAGGGAATCAAGTGCGCAGTATCCTGCTGGGATCAGAGGCGTATGGGGTACAACTGTAACTTAGATCAATGAGAGACTGATTGGGGTTCAACTACAGTCCAGTCCGAAGTTAGCTTGGGGTAGGCTAGTGTCTGTAGCGGCTTAATACAGTGTGTGTTCAATCTGGACTAGGTCCCGGGGGTTTTCTGCATTTGCGGTTTCCTCCCTACAAAATTTCTGGTGTCTGCGTTATTTCAGTTTCCGCATTATATTTTTTTATCTTTATAATTGAAATATACAGGTTGTGCGTTATATCATCAATTAGAGTAATCTAACCTTTGGTTGTTGATTGCCATTGATTGATCCTTGGATATTGGTCTTTGGTACCATCCAAGTTATTCCTTGTATTTGATTAGTACTCGCAGTTTCTGTTTGAGGAAATCAAATCAAGAGAGAGAGATATAAACTCGTTGATGTACTTTTAATTGATTGAGTCTTGTTGATTCTCTTGAAAGTAAATTCGAGTTTGTCCATATAGATTGCTAAGAGAAATATTGGGTGGTGGTGTTAGACCCCCGCTTTTTCAATTGGTATCAGAGGAGGCAAACACGTTTAAGACCTTACAAGTCTGTGTTTGTAGCGATCTGACTCTATGGACAGAGGTACTATCTCTATTAACGTACAACCAGTCTTTGATGGCTCTAATTACTTGTGGTGGAAAATTGTTATGCGAGCTTTTCTTCAAGCGCGTGATTTTCAATCATGGGTATATGTTGTTAATGGCTATGATGCTCCCTTCGTGGAAGTTGGAGATATAAACGTTCCCAAGAATATTGGTGAATATAGTCCCGCCGAGCTACTTGATGCAAAGCAAAACTCCGACGGTTTGAATGCCATCATACATGCCATTACCCCACACCTTCAACACCATGTGTCAAATTGCACTAGGTCTAAAGATGCTTGGGATATCTTAGAAAACGTATTCGAAGGAAATACCAGTGAAAAGGAAGCCAGACTTCAAAATCTAAATTCCAAATGGGAAAATCTTCGTATGGAAGATAATGAATCGATTGATGATTTTTACCACAAAGTGTCTGAAATTGTTAATGCATCATTTGCATTGGGTAAGACCATTCCTGAAAAGGACATTGTGATGAAAATCCTCAGATTGCTGCCATCAAGATACGATTCTAAGAAGCATGCCATCATTGAGGGAAATAACCCTGATACACTTTCCAAGACTTCACTAATTGGAAAGTTAAGAATTCTTGACCAAGAGACAGGGAAAACGTTCGCACTCAACGCTGTGAACAAACCTGAGATGTCTTCCTTTCACCTGTCCTGGGCTGATGAATGTGATCATTCACTAGTAGTCAAAGAGGTCAAGAATCTAATAAAAAGGAAGAATAGATTTGCAGGTTTTCCATCTTCTCTGGTTGCTGAAAACAATGCAATAGAAGACAATACTTCTCTATATAACTCAGATGAGTCTAACTGGTGCAATGGATTTACTGCCCTTACTTCAGATTCTCTTTCAACTTCAAATTATGATTCAGAATTTGAATTTGACACTGAGTTGGTTGATCTCCTGAATAAAGAGATTCTTCAAGAGAACCTTCGTCTTAAAGCCTCCTTGAGGAATGTTGAATCATCACTCCAGACGAAAAATATTGAGATAGAGCATCTTCATATTAAATTCGTCAAAACCATGTCTCTAAAGGAAGAAGAGATTAATTCTATAAGAGATGACATGCAAAGGATGTCTGGAAGCTCTGACAAAATTGCAACAATGTTGTTTAGTCTGAGATCTTTTGGGAACAATCATGGTTTAGGATTCAAAAGAAAAACAACAAAAGTGATGGATTCTGCAAGCCAGGAAACAATGGTTGGGTGTTGTGTCAAACAGGAAAAATTACATGGAGATGAAAAATCCACATTGATCTGCTCCTTATGTGGACACTCAAGGCATGATAAAGATACCTGTTGGAGATTCAAGAAAACCAACAAAAGAGTCACCAAACTTCAAAAGAACATGCAAAGAGTGAGTCTGGATAAAGATAAGCAAGGTAAATATTCCAGAAGAAGTAAGAAATCTGTTAGCACAACCAACAGTGACAAGCCACGAAAAAAACAAGGGAAGTGGGCATTTGGCGCGTCCGGTCACCAACTGAATGGTGACGTTTTCCTTCTCATCTTTAACTTGGGAAAGATGAGAAGTGTCTGAGAAGTGGCTCAAGTCAATGTTCGTGAATTTCAATTTGTGTAGGTAATCTTATTTTTAGATTCTTGGAAGACAATGTCAAAATGGTCTAGGGTTTGACACTTATAAATCTCCTTTTATTATTTGTTTTCTCCTTCTTTCAGTTACGTTCTCATGGCTCCTGTAACTAGAGGTACTACCAAAAGAGATGCAGTAGAAGCAGTCAATGTAGATATGTGCAAAGGAATCACTTCCAAGAGAATGATAAATAAGAATTCAACAATCAATGGAGAAGGTTCTTCCTCTAACTGTCTATTTTCTGTTTGTCGTGCTAGAGACATGGTGAAAGTTTTGATTAACAAGCGAAATGATTTAAAATCTCGAATCATTTCCTCTTTGAAAGAGATAACTCACTATGAACAAAGGTTGTCTCTGACCAAGAATACCCTGCGTGATCTAAAAAGAGAACTTAGTGAGTTAACTGATATTTCTGAAGATCTAGAGGAATTGAACGATCCCATAATCAATGGGTTTTTCAATAATGAGAAGGAATTTTCTGTAGATGCTCTGAGAAAGATCTACAATGCCTAGTAAGTCTTCTTTTTGATTTAGTTGGAAGAATAACTAGTGCTCGAATAGCAATGATTGTGACTACACATAGCTATCATTTTCATCTTCTTGTTCTTTTTTAGATTTATTTGGTTTAAATTCTAAAAATATTTGGAGGATGATGGTTTGTAGTATTTAATCTTTATGATTTGTTATATTGCAATTTGTTATAGGATATTGGTGTTTACGTCTGTGAACTATGTTGTCCCATATTTTTTCAAAAGTAAAGTCGTTCATGATGGGTATTCATGTATTTATTTAAGGATGAATAAACTTTTGACATATACAAAAGTTAAGCCTATATTGTCAATTCTTTGATGGAAGATAGGTTAAAATCTTTTGTGTTCAAGGATCATGTCTATTAAATATCGTTATTCAAATAGTGATGGAAGATAGAATGAATCCTTGTGTATTCCACAGTATTGATCTTCACTGATCCATGTTTTATGCAATACTGTGAGGCTCCGTAATGTGTCTTATGTTGAGCACGATACAACCAAGTTGATTAATTTTTTATTAGGTTTGTTAGTTGTTCCGTAAGGTACTTTATGTTGAGCATTCTTGAACTAAATTAATCATCTTGTTTGGTTATTTTGTTATTGCTCCAAAAGTATTTTTATGTCGAGCAAAACAAATGACAATTAAATTGATTACTTTTGTAATTACTTTGATTGTGTATTCCAATTAGATTAATTATGGGTTCTCTTTTAATTAATCTAGTTGACTATTTTCATACTCCGTAAGATTCCTCTTATGTTGAGTTTATGAACGACTATCCTATTCATTTTCTAATGGTTATGTTAGTCGTATGCTCCGTAAGTTCTCTTATGTCGAGCATAATCAATTAAGTTGATCACTTTTGTGTTTAATTTGATTGCGTATTCCGATTAAATTAATCATGGGTTTACTTGTGATTAATTTGATTGAGTTTTTGGATATAGAAAATCATTCTCATGGTTTTTGGTGTCCAATAAAAATCTTTCTTTTATTTTGAAATTAAGGTCGCTCTTGTTGTTCCATTGGGAATGACATCAAATTGGGGAGAGTTCTTTTGAACTTGTGCTTAATGGTCATCTCTTGAGGGGTGTGCGGATGTGGAATATTAGAGGTATTATCTTGTATCTTTAAACTCCTTGATGAATGCTATTAGCTTCGGCTATATGATTGCATCTAAATTAGATGGTATGTTTTTTTTTTTAGTCATGAAATGTCTCTTACGAAAATTTCATTATGATCCCGTTCTTGTACCTTTGCCAATTTTATTGACAAAAAGGGGGAGAATTAATATGTAGTTCACACTACAAATACATATGGTTTTCGGATCATTGTGTAAGGGGGAGTGGTTTCCATGTGAGATGGAGTATTGATTAAGTGGGAATGATACATATCACCATAGTATTATTGTTGAAGTTGTGGTACAATCAGACTTTGGCACTGTGTAATAATACTATGACACTGTATAACAATGATCGAGACCGATGCTTTCTCATTTTTATAGCTACGGATCTTCAACAACGGTGATGCTAAACTTACAACCTTTGGGATCATTGGAGTACTTGGAAGTGACGAAGATTTCTAGGAATGTTGAAGATTAGACATGTGGAATAGGAGCTACTAAAGTTTCTTTATCTTTTTTGTATTCCATATGTATTGATAGTTTTGTCAATAAAATTGACAAAGGGGGAGATTGTTAGAGCATTGCTCGGTCGAACTCGCATGCATTGTTATCTCAAGCATGTTTGTCAATGTTAGTGATCAAAACTATAAGTCTTGATTTCTAGTCTACTATAGCTAAGTCTCGGAATAGGATAGAAAGTGTAGTTGAGCTCAAGGACTTCATGGCGATTCATCATACAAGAAGAAGAACTACTCAAGGAACCGGTAGAACTTCTCGACAAAAAGGTATGTAAAGACTTGAACTTATCTGTCACTCAAAAGTCCATCTACTTTATCTCCTACTTCTTGAGACAAAAAGTCGTATGCTATATATAGACTTAGATTATACACATTTGGTATTTCGAGCCGAGTATACCTCGCCTATCTATATCTCGAAATATGTGTTGGTAAGCGTTTCGCTTCGATCATGTTTATCTTTACCTAGTGACAGAAGTCATGATATGTTTCAATCACTTTGAAAATTGCTTTGACGAGAAATGGTGTAACAACTATATAACATCCTCTAAGAATGTTTCAATGGTTGCAATGAGAGTTTAGATTACATAACCAATGATGGACATAAGTATTGTTGTGGAAACACATATGTGCATAAGTCCTATCCCTTGAACCAAAGTTTGGGAACTTTGTTGATCAAGAGAAACCGGAAGAATGGCTTGTTGCCAAGTCCGCGAACTCAGTCCGCGAACTGCCGAACTTCTCATCCCGAGAAATTCTACTGGAGTTGACAAACTTGTTGCGTGAGTACCAGTCCGCGAACCCAATACGCGAACCGGCGGAAAGTATTTGCCGAGATTTTCTGCTGGAGTTTGTAAACTCTGCCTGTTTGCTTAAGTCCGCGAACCTAGTATGCGAACTTAAGAAGGTTATATATCTGAAGATGATTTCTGAACTTAAACTTATAAAGACTAAGGAATGCAATTTGCAAACCGTGGCTATAAAGTTCATGAATCGATTCGAGTGAATCAAATCATCTTTGCTTCAATTGTGTCTTGTGTAGTACATAAGATTTCCTTGCAATTGAAAAACTCTCTAACTAGTTCATTTGAGTCATTTGAACTAGTTACGGTGAAGAAGAATATGGTTGGTATGAAACGCTCATATGGCTAACCTTTTGGTTAACTATTGTTGAACCAACAATGTACACGTTTGGGTACGGTTAACAAACCTAGAAGCGTGCATTTCCTTTGTGTATAACAAGCTAAGTTTTCGATCTAACGGTTGAGAAATATTAGCTTGAATCTAAATCAGGTTTTCATCTAACGGTGGATATTGTTTGCTTTGTAACCAAGGCGAAACCCTGATTTGAAAGACTATATAAGGGGACATCTAGCAACTCTGCAAAACTAATCCCCACACTTCACGTGTGATACTAGTTTGCGTGCTAGAGTCGTTTCTCCTTTAACCTTTGGTTTTCTTCTTCTAAAACCAGGTGAACGACTTAAAGACTTCATTGGGATTGTGAAGCCAGACCGATACTACTTTTATCGTAGTTGTGTGATCTGATCTTGCATCTTCTATCGTACGAGTACAATCATATTGATTGGCTTGAGATTAATATCTCCGATAGGCAAGATATAAAAAGTAGTCACAAACATCTTCGTCTCATTGTTTGTGATTCCGCAACATCTTGTTTCGCTACCATACGATTAAGATTGTTGTGAGGTGATTGATTTATCTAGGATGTTCTTCGGGAATATAAGACCGGATTATCAATTGGTTCCTGTTCACCTTGATTATTATCAAAAGACGGAACAAAAACTTTAGGGTTTTTCTGTGGGAGACAGATTGATCCTTTGATAGACTTGTCTGTGTGAGACAGTTGTTTATTGTCAAAGCCTGCGATTTTGGGTCGTAGCAACTCTTAGTTGTGGGTGAGATTAGCTAAGGGAATCAAGTGCCCAGTATCCTGCTGGGATCATAGGCGTAGGGAGTACAACTGTACCTTGGATCAGTGGGAGACTGATTGGGGTTCAACTACAGTCCAGTCCGAAGTTAGCTTGGAGTAGGCTAGTATCTGTAGCGGCTTAATACAGTGTGTGTTCAATCTGGACTAAGTCTCGGGGTTTTTCTTCATTTGCGGTTTCCTCGTTAACAAAATTTCTGGTGTCTGTGCTATTTCAGTTTCCGCATTATATTGTTTTTTCTTTATAATTGAAATAATACAGGTTGTGCGTTAGATCATCAATTAGAGTAATCCAACCTTTGGTTGTTGATTGTCATTGATTGATCCTTGGATATTGGTCTTTGGTACCATCCAAGTTATTCCTTGTATTTGATTAGTACTCGAAGTTTCTGTTTGAGGAAATCAAATCAAGAGAGAGAGATATAAACTCGTTGATGTACTTTTAATTGATTGAGTCTTGTTGATTCTCTTAAAAGTATATTTGAGTTTGTCCATTGGTAGGCCCGAAGGGGTGTATAAAATTAAGCGCAAGAAAACGGGGGCCTACAATAATACCGCAAGTGCACGGTCGACGGTTGTAGCTCGTGCAAGTACGGGTCGATCCACAGAGATCGGGTGTGTTTTGGAAGTGATTTAGCTAATTGGGTTCCTAGATTTACTTTGGGCTTAGAAGCCTTTTGGCTTAAATTGGGCTTGAGTACTAATGGGTTTGTTCACAATAAAATGAACTGAGCTTGGGCTCAGTTAGTCTTTGAAATGCAAATGGGCTTAGGCCTTAAACTTAGGCTTTTGATTAAGCCTGAATTGGATTGGGCCTTAATAATGAACTTGGGCTTTGGTTTTGGTCTTCTGATGAGCCCAAGTTGTGCTCTGGGCTTTTGGTTTTAGAAACTGGGCTTGGTTACTGAGGACTGGGTCTTAGGCTTCACTGAAGTGAATTGGGCTCAGTTGGATTGGCCTTTGCTTGGCTGCAGGAGCAGCAAGTTCTGCACAGCAGCTGCAGGAGAAGAAGTGGCAGCAGCTTGGCAGCAGGCTTGGCAGCAACAACAGCAGCAGCAGCTTGGCAGAAGCCTTGGCAGAGGCAAAGAAGCAGCAGGCACCAGTAGCAGCAGTAGGGCAGCTGCACAGCAGGTAGTAGCAGCAGCAGGAGCAAGAGCTGCACAGCAAGGCCAAAAGCAACAGCAAAAGGAGAAGTGCTGCAGGGCAAGTGCAACAGCAAATCAGCACAAGGAGTGGTAAACAGTGGCTCTAGGCCAAATTGGAAGCAAACCAGAGAAGCAACAGAGTTGCAGGCAGGAAGAAACAACAAGGCAAAAGCAATGGAGAAGAACTAAACAGCAAAAAACAAAACAAAAGCAAAACAAAACAAGAATGAACCAAGGCCTAAGGCCAAGGGCAGGGTTGTGGTGAAGCTAACAGAACAACATAGAAAAGAAATTGTGGATGGGAAGGCAGGGAGATGGATGAGAGTTTCCTTTACCTAGCCAGTTCACCTAGGTTAGTTCTTGTCAAATATCTAGTTAACCAACCTTACAGCCTTAGCTAACCCCTAGTATTGGCTGTCTGTTTAAGGCACAACCAATCACAGACTAACTAGGCAGTGGTTTACTAACTAATGTAGCTAATTAATTCCTTAGAGCCACCACTGACCCCTAGCATTAGTGGTCTTCTTACAGCACCACTAATCACAAATCAGTTGGGCACTTAGGAGTCTAACTAGCCTAAGCTATTTAAGCTCAGCAAAAACCATCCTAATAGCTAACCATCATGGTTCAGTTGTTCTCTCACCCTAGTGGGAATTAGAACATTGCAGTTAAGAGTCCTATGGTTGTCAAGCATCAAAACTCAGAATAAGAACATGTGAGTTAAACAGGGGACTTACAAGCTCATGTGTAGAAACAAACACACAAAACTAATTAAGACAAACATAAACATGGATAATACAATCACACAGAACACAACAGGATTATAGCATAACATAACAAACATAACAGGAGCATAACAATTAACAGGAAACAATATTAAGCAGAACACATTATCATTTAACAGGACATGAAAGTCCTGGATGTTGGCTACTCAAGCAGGTCTTAAAAAACACCCACAATTCCCATTTTATACCCAATACATCAAATTAGGGTTATCACCATTTTCCCAAAATGCCACAATAACAGTACAATTAGGTTTACTGCTTATCTAAGTCAGGGGTCTAATTGGCCATTCCCCTACTCTAATTCTCCTGGTACGGTTCCAACATGAATTAGGGTTTCTAGAAAAAACCCCAAATTACAGAGAAAGTAGGAATTGAAATTGAACTACCCTAACATGTGATTGACGAGTCTTCTTTCGACCATTTCTCCTCAGTATCCTGCTCCATTCCATGCTTCAATTACGTCTTTCCAACTCGTCTATTTTATTGATTTCTTCCCTAGGTTTTTAGAGAGAAATTAGGGGAGAAAACTATATAATAGGAGGCTAGAACAAAGGGGGTAGTGATGGTGGAGGATAGGGGTGATGATGGTGGAAGTGTGGTGAAGCGGCAGTGGCAGAGGTGGTGTTCTGGTGGTGGCAGGACATGGTGTCTCTGCAGAGGGGGTGAGGTCGATGGAGAGGAAGGAGGAGATGTTTGGTTGAGGTTAAATGATTCGGTTGCTAGGGTGTTAGGCGGGCGTATCGAGTCTTGATGTTCTGTGACTCTGAGCTGCGAGATGCGAAGATGGTAGGTAGATCGGACGGTGATGCGGAGGCAAGCGAGGAGCGACCGTCGGATGAATGGATACAACGAAACGAACGGTACTTGATGGAGTTAGGTACTGTAGTGTAAGGCGGAGATATCAATCTTCGATGCACAGCAAGGAAGCGACCGTTGGATTCAACTACCATCTAATCTGAAGGCTTGGAATTTCAGCGCTGTGGTGCTTGGCAGAGACTTCAGATTTTGATGCTCTATGAAGGAGCGACCGTCGGATGCTCCTGAGAACCGATCTGATGGCTGAGAACGGAGGCGCTTTTGGTGTAGAAAATGAGGTTGTGCGCACCATTCTTCGCGGCTTCCTTGCGTAATTTCTCCCGGCTTTTCACTACTTTTCTGCTCTTTTCGCTTCGCGACTCATCCGAACTTTATTTATTACCTAAAAATGCAAAATTAATTAATAAAAATATTTATTCTTGAAAACAATGAAAATACAGAATATGGGATAAAATGTAGAATTAATGCCCAAAAGATGAGTTAAAATGCCAACAAAAAGGGATAAATATATACAATATTTGGCACTCATCAAATACCCCCAAACCTGAATTTTACTTGTCCTCAAGTAAAACAAAACTAAGGAAATCCTAACTATACCACTGTCGCTGGTCTCTCGAATGCATTTAGCGTATGCACTAAGCCTTTTAAACCACTAAGTGTCCCTAGTGGACGAGTTGAAGTCTCGTGAAGGTTTACCATAGGTGTGCCTACAAAACCTAAGGACAAATATAAGCTCAGATTCCATCAAACGTGACATGTGCAAAACAGTTTAAGCTCACAGCAAATGGAGATGTCAATCTAGCTATCGAAGGCACAATCCTAGCACTGATAACAAATAAGGACATGTGATAAGAGTGTAAAGTGTATCTACACATGTGTAAAGAAAGATCTGAAGTCATGACTACTAATCACCAAGAGATAGTTTCTCAGGCTAAGAACTGAGGTCGAAATCTAGCTAGCTGTCCGGACTTTACGAGAATTGTGAATGAGTTGGAGGTATTTCACAATTTCTCGCGTTGTACATCAATGGCATACACCCTCCTTGCTTATTACAACGAAACAACAAAAGATGACTATTTACATGACTCTTATTTACATTGACTACCTCTTTTATTTGTGGAACAAGAGAGGATGGAATTGAACAATACTTGATTTTTTTGTATTTTCTGATATTTTTTTCTGAATATATACATCGATTTTTTTTTTTTTTTTTTTTTTTTTTTTTTTTTTAACACTGATACACTTTTGATACATATACAAAAGGAAACAAAAATTACATGACACTTTGCAAGAGGTAGCCCTTTTTGATGCACCCAGTTAAATTCGATGGTTGTTTTTTAATGTAACCTCCACCTTCTATCCCAACCAACCAAAGAACAAGCTAGTCAAGTTTCGTTCAGTATTCTAAAGTGATTGGCAATCGTAACTTCCTATCAAACACCTTGAAGATCGAGGCCATACATGTATTGGTAGATCGTGCGCGTGCAAATTTCTTATCACTATGTGAATTGTGCTAGAATCAGGGTGCCTAAATATCTAGACTAAGACTCCTAATAATTACATATTTGCACAAGAGTCAACATTTCAAGGTAAATGAGCTCCATTTTTATGATTTTTCATTTTTTAATTTTTTGAATTTTTTTTTTAATTTTTTGATTTTTTTTTTTTTTTGGAATTTTTCAATTTTTTCAAAAAGAAGAAGGAGTTCGTTTTTAATTATGGCAAATTATCATGGTATCTACTCTATACCCCCAAACCTAAACTAAACATTGTCCTCAATGTTTCAAAATATGGAAAGAATTAAAATGCAACATATGGAAAGGGACATGCTGAGTAGAGTAAAAGGAGAGAGAATACCCGATTTCGGCGAAAGCAGAATTAAAACTCCGTTATTCAAGGCAAAAATCCAACATATTTCAGCCGAGATCATATTGGATTAGCAAAATATATACAAAAGGAACAAAAGGGTTTTTAAAATTTTATCTACTGGATTATATACAAAAAAATTCACCATACACTAACAATCTAAAGAGTTGAGGATCAACCCAAAAGACAAAGTGTAGACATTTCAACAGCTTCACACAATAATAATATGATAGAAACGCAAGTGAAACTGTGAAACAAAATGAGCTACCCCCAAACCTGGATTTTACAGAAGATATAGTTTTGAAAACAAAATCGCGCAGTTTCGGGGGTTCATCATGCAAAAGGTCTAGCTCGAAATGAACTGTGCTAGGGACGGGCAAACATGCTAATTCCAACTGTGGTTCCTCAGATGTATTATACTTAGAAGCGAAATAATCCAAGAGGACTTGGGAAGCACACAGTTCCAAACCTAGGTTGGGCATTCTCAGAAAAATTGGTTTTACAATATTGGTACAAACCAAATCTAGGTTGGGTGGAAGGCCATCAGATTGTGACTCGTGTAGGAGGATAGGCACATCATTACTAATCACATCAACATCTCCTAAGTCTTCTACAAGTGTCACAACATGCTCACAATCATCAAACAGTTTAGCAAGTTCACACTCAGAATCATCAACATCATCAATAAATTCATTCTCATGCATTGGCAAATCAGGAGAAATATCACAATGTGACCTAGGTAGAGAATCAGACACATCAAATATTTTCATGCATATTAGTGTCTACAGAAGATTCAACTATTCCTATGTCATGTTCATCTTCACAGAATAATTGTACGAATCCCATGTCAATATCAAAATCATATGAATTACAATGAGTATTAGAAAAAACAACATTCATGAAGGTCGAGGGCGAGAAGCCATATGTTTTTGAACCAACAGGTTCCACAATATTTTCATGTTCTTCTAACATATCATCATAATCATCATAATCATCATCATGGTAGCATGCATATTGGTCCTCATTAACAGTGGTGGTGTCGTTAGTCAATTCATGTTCCTCTAAATTAGGTTCATATTCAACATCATTTACATGAATGGGACTAGACACTTCATTAGGGACAACATACATTTCCTCATGAATTTCCTCCTTTTGTAGGTGAAGCAAAATCTGATCTAAATATGCCTGAATTCGTGATGTAGATCTATCGAAGTTTTGCTCACTAAGTCTTAAAGCTTCTGTGGTGGAGTCTAAATTCATGGGAGTACAAAATTCTTCATGTTCAAATTGTGGTGAATGGTACATGTATGCATGGTCATTAGGGTCTACAAAATATTGATCGCAACCCTCAAAGGATTGATTATGGTCCCAATGACTACCATTCTCACAATTCATGGGCATTTCATACATTGGATTTTCTCTTGATGGCCTAAAATTATGCAAAATATGACAATGCTCAACAGGGTGGTCTAAACTACCACATGCGGGACATGCATAGATTTCAGGTTGCCTAAGAAAATTAGATGTGACAGATTCCTCATGTGATTGCATTTCTAAAGCTGCGATTCGAGCTTCTAATTGATCCATCAGAGATGATTGTGTGAGTGAGGCACTAGCAAAATGTTCATTTTCACGTTGCGATAAATGATGCATGTATGAATAGTCATTAGGGTTCATGTATTGCGGCTCGGGACTTTGAAAATGTCCATAATAATTCCTATAACTATTGACATCATGGTCTGTGGGAGGTTCATAACGTGAAGTTTGTCCATACGCAAGTTCTCTAAGGGATTCGTTGTATTCCCCAACAGTAGAAAAAGATCTATACATGATTGGGCTCTAAGCTCAAAATTTGGTTTTTAAGGG
Organism: Papaver somniferum; assembly: GCF_003573695.1. Classification (NCBI taxonomy): domain Eukaryota; kingdom Viridiplantae; phylum Streptophyta; class Magnoliopsida; order Ranunculales; family Papaveraceae; genus Papaver; species Papaver somniferum. The sequence goes on from NW_020628818.1 coordinate 2,245,453, forward strand.
ATTGGACTTTTTGGAAAAATTTGGTTTTGTTGGGAAAAATTTGGTTTTGGCGGGAGACATTTGGTTTTAATGGGAAAAAGAAAAATTTTGGTTTTTAATGTGGGAGCAGAATAAAATTTGGTTTTTAAAATCTGGGAGCAAGTAAATTTTTTTTTTTTTTTTTTTTTAAATAATAAAAGAAGAAAATAAAAATTTGGTTTTTGAAATGGGAGCAAGCCCACTGTGCAAGCCTCTAATGAAATGAAGGCTGCGGCCTACGAAAATCCAAGTTTTAATTTTTGAAAGTTTAATTTGGCCCAGTTGGTTAAGGCCCGACGTTTGTTTTAAAACTTTGGTTTCGAGGTCCACTTACAAGTCCACAACCAGTTATAAGCTCAGCTGGGTTCAAACCCAGAGTCCAAAATACAAGTCCAATGGAAGAATTTAAACAAGCCCACACAAAATAAATACAAGCCCCCAAATTAAACAAACAAGCCCACAAATAAATTATTACAAACCCAAAATAGAAAAATAAAAAGCCCAAAAAATTGGGTTAATTATTACAAGCCCACAATTAAAAATTTGGAAGCCCACAGGTTGGGTTCTCTCAATGGAATGGGTTTAGGCTTACCTTTTTAGCACAGCCCAGCTGCTCTGATATTGTTGCAAAAACCCAGTTGGGTTTTGGTTCTTTTCCTTGGTGGCGTCCCAGCAGAGGAAAAACAGGTTCAGAACGGCAGGTCCAACAGCAAATGAAATGAAGCAGATGCAGATGCAAATGCTATGCAATGAAATACAAAATAGCTAAAAAACACAGATAAAACACAGCACCAATCCCCGGCAGCGGCGCCAAAAACTTGGTAGGCCCGAAGGGGTGTATAAAATTAAGCGCAAGAAAACGGGGGCCTACAGTAATACCGCAAGTGCACGGTCGACGGTTGTAGCTCGTGCAAGTACGGGTCGATCCACAGAGATCGGGTGTGTTTTGGAAGTGATTTAGCTAATTGGGTTCCTAGATTTGCTTTGGGCTTAGAAGCCTTTTGGCTTAAATTGGGCTTGAGTACTAATGGGTTTGTTCACAATAAAATGAACTGAGCTTGGGCTCAGTTAGTCTTTGAAATGCAAATGGGCTTAGGCCTTAAACTTAGGCTTTTGATTAAGCCTGAATTGGATTGGGCCTTAATAATGAACTTGGGCTTTGGTTTTGGTCTTCTGATGAGCCCAAGTTGTGCTCTGGGCTTTTGGTTTTAGAAACTGGGCTTGGTTACTGAGGACTGGGTCTTAGGCTTCACTGAAGTGAATTGGGCTCAGTTGGATTGGCCTTTGCTTGGCTGCAGGAGCAGCAAGTTCTGCACAGCAGCTGCAGGAGAAGAAGTGGCAGCAGCTTGGCAGCAGGCTTGGCAGCAACAGCAGCAGCTTGGCAGAGCCTTGGCAGAGGCAAAGAAGCAGCAGGCACCAGTAGCAGCAGTAGGGCAGCTGCACAGCAGGTAGTAGCAGCAGCAGGAGCAAGAGCTGCACAGCAAGGCCAAAAGCAACAGCAAAAGGAGAAGTGCTGCAGGGCAAGTGCAACAGCAACATCAGCACAAGGAGTGGTAAACAGTGGCTCTAGGCCAAATTGGAAGCAAACCAGAGAAGCAACAGAGTTGCAGGGCAGGGAAGAAACAACAAGGCAAAAGCAATGGAAGAACTAAACAGCAAAAACAAAACAAAAGCAAAACAAAACAAGAATGAACCAAGGCCTAAGGCCAAGGGCAGGGTTGTGGTGAAGCTAACAGAACAAACATAGAAAAGAAATTGTGGATGGGAAGTGCAGGGAGATGGATGAGAGTTTCCTTTACCTAGCCAGTTCACCTAGGTTAAGTTCTTGTCAAATATCTAGTTAACCAACCTTACAGCCTTAGCTAACCCCTAGTATTGGCTGTCTGTTTAAGGCACAACCAATCACAGACTAACTAGGCAGTGGTTTACTAACTAATGTAGCTAATTAATTCCTTAGAGCCACCACTGACCCCTAGCATTAGTGGTCTTCTTACAGCACCACTAATCACAAATCAGTTGGGCACTTAGGAGTCTAACTAGCCTAAGCTATTTTAAGCTCAGCAAAAACCATCCTAATAGCTAACCATCATGGTTCAGTTGTTCTCTCACCCTAGTGGGGAATTAGAACATGTTGCAGTTAAGAGTCCTCATGGTTGTCAAGCATCAAAACTCAGAATAAGAACATGTGAGTTAAACAGGGGACTTACAAGCTCATGTGTAGAAACAAACACACAAACTAATTAAGACAAACATAACATGGATAATACAATCACACACAGAACACAACAGGATATAGCATAACATAACAAACATAACAGGAGCATAACAATTAACAGGAAACAATATTAAGCAGAACACATTATCATTTAACAGGACATGAAAGTCCTGGATGTTGGCTACTCCAAGCATGTCTTACAAAAACACCCACAATTCCCTTTTATACCCAATACATCAAATTAGGGTTATCACCCATTTTCCCAAAATGCCACAATATAACAGTACAATTAGGTTTACTGCTTATCTAATGTCATGGGTCTAATTTGAGCCCATTCCCCTACTCTAATTCTCTCCTGGTACGGTTCCAACATGAATTAGGGTTTCTAGAAAAAACCCCCAAATTACAGAGAAATTAGGAATTGAAATTGAACTCACCTAACATGTGATTTGACGAGTCTTCTTTCGACCCATTCTTCTCCTCAGTCTCCTGCTCCATTCCCATGCTTCAATTACGTCTTTCCAACTCGTCCTATTTTATTGATTTCTTCCCTAGGTTTTTAGAGAGAAATTAGGGGAGAAAACTATATAATAGGAGGCTAGAACAAAGGGGGTAATGATGGTGGAGGATAGGGGTGATGATGGTGGAAGTGTGGTGGTGAAGCGGCAGTGGCAGAGGTGGTGTTCTGGTGGTGGCAGGACATGGTGTCTCTGCAGAGGGGGTGAGGTCGATGGAGAGAGGAGGAGATGTTTGGTTGAGGTTAAATGATTCGGTTGCTAGGGTGTTAGGCGGGCGTATCGAGTCTTGATGTTCTGTGACTCTGAGCTGCGAGATGCGAAGATGGTAGGTAGATCGGACGGTGATGCGGAGGCAAGCGAGGAGCGACCGTCGGATGAATGGATACAACGAAACGAACGGTACTTGATGGAGTTAGGTACTGTAGTGTAAGGCGGAGATATCAATCTTCGATGCACAGCAAGGAAGCGACCGTTGGATTCAACTACCATCTAATCTGAAGGCTTGGAATTTCAGCGCTGTGGTGCTTGGCAGAGACTTCAGATTTTGATGCTCTATGAAGGAGCGACCGTCGGATGCTCCTGAGAACCGATCTGATGGCTGAGAACGGAGGCGCTTTTGTGTGTAGAAAATGAGGTTGTGCGCACCATTCTTCGCGGCTTCCTTGCGTAATTTCTCCCGGCTTTTCACTACTTTTCTGCTCTTTTCGCTTCGCGACTCATCCGAACTTTATTTATTACCTAAAAATGCAAAATTAATTAATAAAAATATTTATTCTTGAAAACAATGAAAATACAGAATATGGGATAAAATGTAGAATTAATGCCCAAAAGATGAGTTAAAATGCCAACAAAAAGGGATAAATATATACAATATTTGGCACTCATCATCCATACAGATTGCTAAGAGGAATATTAGGTGGTGTTGATAGACCTCCGCTTTTTCATAAGATATGCAATGAATAACAAAACCAATAACACCTGGCAATTTCCTTTTCGGTCCACAAACAAGTTTATGAACTTACTTCCTTAGAACACATGTAAACATTGTTCCCTAGGATGAAATCCTCACCTCGTACCCCGTATATAATCACAATAGCATTCAAATGATTATGGCGATGTCTTATCTACAAAGTTTAATGGTGAAACAATAAACCTCGTATTGTATTCCTTAATACTATGTCTATCTAGAGTTCAAATATGATCCACAGTTATGTTTTCAATATGCACGACTTGAAAGATACTTTAGGGAATGAAACAGTTCAAGTCAAATATCACTAACCTCAAGTGGAAGGATGATTGTCGTCGTTGTAGCTCCTTGCTTCTTCACATCTTCAAGACTTCGCAATACTTGTAATGTCTCATATCCTAGTACTTTCAAGCTAACCTATACGAAGTTGACTCTAGTACATAATCAAGCGACTCTCATGAGTTTTGATTCACTAAAATATGACAACCAAACTTGACATACCAACGCTTGGTGGGTTCAACCGAGCAATGCTCTACCATAATCTTAATGGATTAACGAAACAATATATCGTGGAATCACAAACGATGATACGAAGATGTTTGTGACTACTTTTCAGTCTTGCCTATCGGAGAATAAATCTCGAGCAAATCTTAAAAAAGATAGTACTCAACACGATAGAAAATAGAAAGGTCAGAACACGCAACTATAAAGAAAATAGTTGGGTATGGCTTCACAATCCCAATGAAGTCTTCAAGTCGTTAACCTATAGGGTTTCGTGAAAAACCTAAGGTTAAAGGAGAATCGACTCTAGTCGCAACTAGTATCACACACGAGGTGTGGGGGTTAGGTTTCCCAGTTGCTAGAGTTCTCCTTTATATAATCTTCAAATCAGAATTTGCAATCAATGCTACCCTGGTAACAAAGCATTCAAGATTCACCGTTGGATGAAAACCTAATTAGATTCAAGCTAATATCTTTCAACCGTTAGATCGAACTTAGCTTGTTATACACAAATAAAATATACCATCATTTAGATAAAGGTAAATGTACCTAAACGTGTACACTTAGTTGGTTCAACAATAGTTAACCAATGGTCAGCCATATGATCACTTTCACATCAACTTGATTCATCTTTATCATATCTAGTTCAAATGACTCAAATGAAACTAGTTAGAGAGTTGTTTAATTGTTTATATTCTAATAGAAGTTTACAAGACACAATTGAAGCAAAATCGATTTTGATTCACTCGAATCATTTCATGAAAATTATATCCACGGTTTGCAAAAGATTGCATTCCTTATTCTATAAATGTATTAGTTCATGAACAAACCTATTTTAGAACACAACTTACTTAAGTATGCAAACGGGTACGCATACCTAAGTAGCCGGACTGATTTTGGTTACGCCAGTACGCATACGGGTACGCATCCATTTACAAACTCCAACAAAAATTCACGAGCTTGAACTTCCGCCAGTACGCGTACGGATATGCATACTTAGTTTCTGGACATCCAACAACCAACCAGTACGCGACGGGTACGCATACCATGGTTCCCGATTTTGGAATTTACACAATTGTGAATACACACTATGTTTATATCCAATCATGGTTATATGTTTTAAACCCTCATTTCAATCATTGAAACATTCTTAGAAGATGACAATAGCTGTCTCACACAAACTATTAGCTTCAAAGCAATTTTCAAGTGATCGAATGATCAATACGAAACATTCTGAGTCCACATCAAATGACCGTCTCACGCAAATAAATCATGTAAGATGTTACAAGGCGATTTTCACATGATCATCTTTTGACTTTCGTCAAGAATAAAAGATGAAATTGGTTAAAGCGAAAGCTTACCAACATATTCTTGACGAAAGTCAAAAGATGATCAGGTGAAAATCACCTGGTAACATCTTACATGATTTGCGTGAGACAGTCATTTGATGTAGACTCGGAATATTTCGTATTGATCATTCGATCACTTAAAAATTGCTTTGAAGCTAATAATTTGTGTGAGACAATTATTGTCGTCTTCCGAGAATGTTTCAATGGTTGAAATGAGAGTTTAGAACAATTGGATATAAGCACAGTATGCATACTTGCATATGTGTAATCCAAGTCAGGGAACCATGGTATGCATACACGTATGCATACTGATTGGTTTAGTAGAGGTCCGAGAACTAAGTACGCGTACTGGCGTGAGGTTCAAGTTCTGGGACTTTACTGATTTTGGTGGTATGCGTACCCATTCGCATACTAGCGAACCCAAACTTAGTCCGGCCACTAGGGTACCCGTTTGCATATTTGAGTGGGTTATGTTCTAAAATCGGTTTGTTCATGAACTAATACATTTATATAGTAAGGAATGCAATCTTTTGCAAACCGTGGCTATAATGACTTGAATCAAGTGAACCAAAATCGATTTTTCTTGTGTAAACAATTGAACAACTCTATAACTAGTTTCGTTTGAGTCATTTGAACTAGTCATGGTTAAGATGAATAAGGTTGAAATGAAAGTGTTCATATGGCTAACTTCGGTTAACTATTGTTGAGTCAACAAAGGAGTACACGTTTAGGTACGGTTACCTTTATCTAAATGAAGTCACTTTTCATTTGTGTGTAACAAGCTGAGTTCGATCTAACGGTTGAAAGATATTAGCTTGAGTCTAATCAGGTTTTCATCTAAAGGTGAATACTGAATGCTTTATTACCAAGGTAAAATTGATTGCAAACCTTGATTTGAAGAATATATAAAGGAGAACTCTAGCAATTGAGAAACCTAATCCCCACATCTCCTGTGTGATACTAGTTGCGACTAGAGTCGATTCTCCTTTAACCTTAGGTTTTTCCAAAACCCTGTAGGTTAACGACTTGAAGACTTCATTGGGATTGTGAAGCCGGACCCAACTATTTTCTTTGTAGTTGCGTGTTCTGATCTTGCTGTTTTCTATCGTGATTGAGTATTATCTTCTTTAAGATTTTCTCGAGATTTGATCTCCGATAGGTAAGATAAAAACTAGTCACGAACATCTTCGTCTCATCGTTTGTGATTCCACGATATCTTGTTTCGCTACTATACAATTAAGATTATTGTGAGGTGATTGATATTTCTAGGCTATTTTCGGGAATATAAGTCTGATATATCAATTGGTTCTTGTTCACATTGATTTATCAAAACACAGAATAAAACTCATAGGTATATCTGTGGGAGACAGATTTATCTATTCAATAGACTTTTCTGTGTAAGACAGATTGGTTTGTCAAGTCTTCGACTTTGGGTCGTATCAACTCTTAGTTGTGGGTGAGATCATCTAAGGGAATAAGTGCATAGAGTCCTGCTGGGATTCAGAGACGTAAGGAGCGCAGCTGTACCTTGATCAATGTGACATTGGTTAGGGATCAACTACACTCCAGTCCGAAGTTAACTTGGAGTAGGCTAGTGTCTGTAGCGGTTTAATACAGTGTGGTGTTCAAATGTGGACTAGGTCCCAGGGTTTTTCTGCATTTGCGGTTTCCTCGTTAACAAAACTTATGGTGTCTGTGTTATTTCTTTTTCGCATTATATTTGTTTATATAATTAAAATATCACAGGTTGTGCGTAGGTTCAATCAATTGTGAATCCAACCTTTGGTTGTTGATTAAATTGATTGACACTTGGATATTGGATTTTGATACCGTCCAAGTTATTTTTTATATTCAATCAGGCTCGCAAATTCCTATTTGCTTGATTGCAGATTGAATTGAGAAATTGAGATATAACTCTTTGATATACTTTTCTTAAGATTTAGTCTGACTGTCTAGTTGATTCTCTTGAAAGTATATTGGAGTTAGTCCATACAGATTGCTAAACGAAATATTGGGTGTGGTTTTTAGACCCCCGTTGTTTCAAAAATCTTCATCAGAAATGAGCTCAGTTTATTTAACATCTGAGACTAAGAAATTGGAAGGGTTGAATTGTTGTTGTTGAGATAACTGAGATGGAGATCGAGATACCAAAGACGGCACAACTTGGTGTTATATACCTTTAGCTTCACTTAAGATATCATTTTTTCCTATGATCCATGCATCCGAAGTTGTTCTTTCAGAATTAGAAGAAGTATCTGAGTGGAATCCATGAAGCTTATATCCCTCCCTATCATAAAAGGAGACTACTGATCTATCTTGTCCTGAGGATGCAGGTGACAAAATATGATCTGAATTCCATTCGCTCCATTCACTGTCAGGAGCATCCACGTCGATGTTATGAAACATTCTTGGTAGTAGTCCCAATCATGGCTATCATCATCATTCATTGGATCAAAAACAGTCTCTGCGATTTGCTGAGCAGGTTAAGGAGGTGCTGGGATATGTATTTCTTGATTATTGAGTAAGAAAAAATCAATGCAATCCTCCTCTATATGGCCTAAATGATGACAAAAGTCGCAGAAGAGTCTTGGTAGTTGATGAAATACAAATTCAATCCAGTTGACGCCATTAATATCATTAGGAGCAAGGGTGTCAAATTTAAGAGGATTTGAAAGGTTAAGTCTGAGCCTAATTCTCATGGAGCTGTAACCATGGTGAGTGGTATACGATCATTAAAATCAATGAGTTCTCCCAAATACTTAGTGTTTTCCATAATATTAACTATCCTATTTTTCTCAGGATATAAGTTGTGAAGGGTTATTTCAAAATCTTCATAGGACATATTAGAATTTTCAGGGAGGATAGAGAAATTACAGGATTGAATCAGAAAAATATTTCCACATACTATTCTAGTACCTTTCCTTAGAACTTTAAACTTTTCATGTTTATATTCAAACTTAATAAGATAAAAACCTCTACCCAATTTACTAACAAAGATTTCACCAGATAACTCCCATCTGAACTTTAAAGCATTTCTTAAAAATAAGGAATTTTTATCCATTTTAGTTAAAAAAAATACTTACTAATTGATCTTTCCATTGTCTCACAGGAATAAAAGCATTCCTACCAAGATTATTAAAACGACTATTAAAGAAACTATCTCTAGATCCACTACTAGACACAAGTCAGAGTGCCCGTGCGTTGCATGTTAATTTTATGATACATCCTTGTTAAAAACAAAAAAAATCTTCTTGCAAATAAATAAAAACGTTTGAAAACTTATAATTTGTTACTCTTGTTTATCCTCTTCGCATAAAAAATTGAAAGAGCTTTCCAATAATCCGACGTCTAATCTCAAAGATACGAAATTTTTAAGGTTTTTATCTTGATTTTTATAACATTGGTATACAGAAAAGTTAAGATTTATAGAAACATCCTAAATTCAATCTAATATTACTATCAGACCATTAGGCAAAAATCAAATCTAACCGCCGAATATAAACCACGCAAATCCAGCAGTTCTCTTTAATAGTTCACACAGAAATCAATTTGGAACCATTTAGGAATCTTTTAATATCCTACGATTGAATTTTAAAGTTGGGAAATCTGACGGTTACCCCCCTTAAGTTTTCAGAATTGTTAATTCGATTAAAAGGGGTGAGATAGAGAACCAAAACAAAAACAGGAGACTGTACACACTAAGGCAAGATAACAGATAGATATGAGAGAAGGGCTTCGCAATTATAATAAGGATTTTGGCGGTATTTATAGGGATATTGGGATAATAGAATATGGCAATTAAGAACCGGATAATTGCTATTCATTAATGCAAATATGAAAAAGGGATGAAAAGAATTGCAGGAAACAAGGAGTTTCAATTTAGGTTTGTACTGGTTACAACAAGAAAAAGGCTCTGATCTTACCTAGAATTTTGTAGAATTGCCACCTAATGTTTCTGCATCTCCAAGATTGAATAAAAAATTGTGACTGCAGAAGATGAGATCATCAAATAGGATGAACGGTGAACCAACACCAACTTAAAGAGATGATGGGAGATAGCATGTTGATGAAGAAAATTAATTCCAGTGGAGTTGCAGTTGAAACCCATCATGACAGAAACAATCATAATTTAAAATCCAACAATTGAAAGATCGTCAGACATTGAAACTGGGTAAAATAGGGTAAAGTCTTTAGCATCTTGTCTGGGGGATTCAGTCAAATGAGATTGAATCAATTAAATTAGGTCAAATAACACCGATAAAATTAGGGATGAGAAAATTGGACACCAGTTGAATACCAAATCGTTGGAAAAGCCACACCCAAAGAATTATATGACTACATCTTTTAAGGGCCGGCGGATTGAGGGGTTTAATTGTAGGAGAAGAAGGAATTCATAGTTGTATAGTTACCGGTATTTAGGGTTTGCAAGGATTTCGTGAAAAAAGAGAGAGAAAAACGAGAGACTCTCCTCATCTTTAATGGCGGTGGAATGATAGTTGGCTAGGAATAAAAACTCAAAACCCTTGCAAACCTAGCATTGTTTTTCGTTTCGTTATCGCATATTAAAATTCGGCTAGGAAGTAAAACCAAAATCCTAGCTGAATCTCAGTGTGTTCTTTGTACCAAAGGATAATACCAAGTTTCCATAAAAAAATAAATTTGTCCATTTGGACGAACCTCATACTATTCTTTGCATGCGAAGGACAACACATAGTTTTGCTGGCTCGACGTTACTTGTTTCCAAGTCGAATAAGGCCCAAAACAAATTTGTGTATCTAGCCGTACCTCATACTTTTCTTGGCATGGGAAGAATAAGACATAGCTCGGCTGACTCGACGTTATTTATTTCCTAGTCGAATAAGGCCCAAAACAAATTTGTGTATCCAGTTGAACCTCATGCTCTTCTTGGCATGTGGAGAACAACACACAGTTCGGCTGGCTCGACATTGCTTTTCTCTGTGTAGCTACGACGTGGTCGGGTCACATAGTTGAAATATGTGGTTCATCTTTATATATTGACGTCAAGCTTATAAAACCGATTTTAGATAACTTAGGCAAGATAAAGGACTCTCTGAATTCATTTTTGGGAAAGCTAAATCTACTGCTGTAGAATGATCAGTTTAATTAACTTTGAATAATAAATATTTTATTGATATTTCATAATAAATGTTTCTTTAATTAATCAAGTAAATATAATGGTGGTTGTGGTGGTGGGCGGGGGTGGTGGGTCGACGGTGGGGATAATGGTGGTGGATGTTGGTGAGAATGGTGGAGTGATGACGTTAATGGTGGTGGTGGTGGAAGAAGTAATGGTAACGGGATGAGAAAGCCTAAGGTAGATAAAATATTTAGTTACCCTTGGTTAAATTTTTTATTTTTTTTCTCTTTTATTATTTTTAAGTTTTTTAAATTAAAATAGATGTTAAAAGCCAGATTTTTCTAGGGAAAAGATAAATCAATAATTGTGGTATTATGATTTGTTGGGTCAGGGCGGGAAAGAAGATGAAAACCTATAAAAAAAAAAATTGACCTTATACAAGGCTACACGAGAATCAATTGTAATTGATTTAGTTTCTCATATCTCTTTGTATTCCCATTTTTTTGTCCTGATTTCTGTTTTTGTCATTTTTCCTCGACTTCATGTGATTATGCATGCTTGGGAAATAGTTCACGGTAATAGGTAAAGAGAGAAGATAAATAGATAAGTAGCAAAATGTATCGAGAATAACAGATTGTTAAACTTTAGGAAAATGAATAAACACAAATCTATGTAAATTTGGAATTATTTATATCACCAAAAGGAGAAAATAAATTCCTGAAGCTAACAGATTTTGTAAGATTAATCCAATTGATTTTGAAGTAATTTTGTGTTTTTAATTTTGTAACAAATTTGGTAACGACCTTTGATGATTTATTTCTTTTCGAAGTAGGGACACTACTTTGTTTTGAAGAAGCGAATGAAGTAATGTTCTACTACTCGTAGACCCATAGGATTTTGAGGAGTTGGTTAACGATTAACTATGTTGGTCCTAAAAGATTATATGACTTATAAACATAATATTAAAAGATTTGAGGCTAAGGACAAGTTTATTAACCAACACCTTAAAAATATTTAGACTTGGATCGAATGCCTCGATTTTTCGCAAATAATTATGATATGTATGAACCGATATATATATTTGAAATACATATCATTTCTCGTGCCGTTATGACATGGGTTAAGCCCTAGTATATTATAAAATAGAAAATAAAGTCCCAAAACAATTTTACTACGCAACTGTTTAATTAAAATTTTTTTTGTTAATTTCCTACTTTTTCTCAAAAATAAGTCCTTTCCTGAGATTTGGAGGGACAAATTTTAAAGTTGTGTGTCAAGAAATAAAGATGGGCTAGACTACAATATCTTAGACAGAGGGTATGTCCTAGTTGAATAAGGCCCAAATTGGTAGTACCCAAAAGTTTCTAACAGGGGCCTTCGTATTCTTCTATTTTTCGTTTTTAGCCCTTATAGCTGGACTTCTTTCATTACTAATCCCTTAGGGTTTGGTACTTTAGGCCAAATATCCCACTTCTATTTCTATCTGTTCATCGAGTTCTAGAGGAGAATTGATTGATCGGAGAGATCTTGCGGTGTCTTATTCTTTGGATTCTCACTTCTTTCGTTGCAATTTGGAAATCCAAACAGGTATTCCACCATAACTTGTTTGTTCTGGTTATTCCCTTTATATATATAGAATGTTCAAATGATTAGGTCACTTTAGTGAACAGATTATATTTCCGAATCAATCACAATTTAGTCCGAAACTTTTGCAAACAGATCATTTGTATTTTGTTTATGTGTCTAAGGATGTCGAGGAGAGTATTAGTAAACAAGATGATCCAAGCTAGGAACACTGTTGGGAAGATACAAACTCCAGTATCGTCAACTTCAGTATTAAACAATGAATTCCATACCTTAGGGAGCACCAATGGACTTATTAACAGACACATTCAGAATGGAACTTATCCACCTTATCAGAATACCACCACAAGATGTTTTGGAGCAACTCCATTAGAGAAAGTGCAAAAGTCAGCTGTGAAAGGAAACACATTGAAAAAGATGTTTGAGGCGAACCGTGCTGTTTTCTGGCATATGAATATGGGATTGGAAGAGATATTGAAAGATTATGTTCACCAGGAAGTCACCCGTGAATGGGTCTCTGTCTATTTGAGGGTTTTTTCTATCATTGTGATGAAGGATCTTGTCTTGGCTCTTGTTTGAACTTGTTCCGGAAGCTACCAGTAAGCACTATCTCACAATAAGCACCTTCAACACCCTATGCACATCGATCAGTCATCGGTTGGATTTAAGATAAGGGATATTCTTCTTCTCGTTATTGTTGTTCTGGTTCTTTCATTTCAGCATAATTGGGAGTTATCCTTTACTTTGCTTCTTTTTAATTATGTATCTTATGTTCTCTGAAGTTCAGTTGTTGGATGTGGTTTATATCATCCAAAGACCCAAGAGTTTCTGCAAATAAATACATGCTCAGGTTCATAAGTTAGTTTTTCAACAATTTCAATCCAAATCGAAAATGGCTGTTCACATGTGTCTTCTTTGCGCTTTATATATCACTCCAGCCTGAATTGATCTTTCATACATGATTAAGCCTACTCAAAAATCATGTTTAGTAATAATAATTGATTGCATTATAATGATGAGTAAGGCTTAAAGTAGAGATTGGAACTCTTCTATCTGAATACACTGTAGTTATGTTGAAAGGAACATGTTGTTTATGACTGTTCTGGTAGTTGTTTTTCTTCCAAGTGAGATACCTTTTGATTCCTGTGATGCTTGTAGTCGAATACATTTGTTCATATAAGGTTCAAGAGTAAACAAAAACTAAAGAGAGAGTTCAATCCCGTTCTTGTACTGTCAGTCTAGTTCACTTACAGTCGAAACTGCAGACTGTCACTTTCTATATCAAATGTGCCACTTTGAGTGATTTTCCAGGGGGACTATCATATACGTTTTTGCGGACTATAGTTGAAGAATTATGACCATCTGATACAGGTGTGGTTGAGATTGTAATCTTAGGAAGTTGGTAGTGGTAGTCTTATTTCTGCGATAGTTAATTATGGCTTTGAATTCGGTGTGTTGTGGCTACAATTCTTTCCTTTTCTTTCCGGCTTTAGTCTCTAGTGCTAACTATGGAGAAGGCAGGAGCCGATGAGACTGGAATTGAGCTTTGACAACTATCTAAGGAACTTCATACGAAACGCTTAAATCTGTTATTCACAATTCTGCAGTTGGAGTGTGACTTCAACAAATTTAAGTGTCATCAGTCATGGTCTTCATAGATTAGTTTAAGTAATTTTTTCTGCACAAAAGAATTTGGGTCCAAGTTATGGAACTTAACATTGCCTTCTTTCTCAGTATGTGAGCAGCAAGGCTCTAATTAATTTGGGCGAGGAGTCGCCTGAATTTCTTTATACTAAAGGTAGGTAATTCACCCATCTTAATAACAGTACATCATATCTGATTAGGTCAACCTTTGAAACTAGCATTATACTTGTTTGAAAATGTTTGACATTAATTTTTGACGTGATACGAAACTAACAAACATCGTAGACCTTATATATGAAAAATGAAGATCCTTATCATCCCTAAAATTTAGAAACACACAGGATACCTACCTGAGTCAGATTAGGGAACTTGTACAAATATTGTGGTCTTCAATGTCTTCCATCACGAAATATCGATTTGCCGATTGTGATCGAAACATTGAGGTGATAGTTCTGTAACATAGAATTTTTCTCTTTTGGGTAGGCAAATTCTTCTGAACCTTGAGTGTTATATGTTGGTTTGATTATAAGATATTTGTTTTAGAACATTTATCCTCTTATGAAGTGAAATGTGGGGATCATGAATCTACTTGATATTTTGTGTTGATATATTTCTTTCAAGTCGGGCATTATTTTGATTGCTCATGGTGTTTGTTTTGTGTTGCTGCAAGTATATTTGATATAGGGTTTACGCCTATTCGGGTCATTTTGATAGTGCATGGGGTTCTTTCTGCCTCACTGCAATGCATAATTGAATAGAGGTTTAGTCCTGTTGGAGTTAGCAGTTTGTGGTGTTTTGATCTGTCTTGTTGTCGTGTTGTGCGCAAGAGGTGTTATAATCCTTTCTCTTAATCTGGTATTTTTTGGGCATATAAATACCAACTTTGTGGGGGATTTGGCCCATTGTTTACTGTCTGTCGTGTTAGAGGAATTAATGTAATACCTGCCTCTTGTAATCTGTTTGTGTGCAACACCTTCTTGATCATTTGCATGTTTCTGTTTGGTTCAGATTGTAAGTTAATGCTACTAAGGTGGTCAGTTCTACCTACTGAGTTTTTCTCACTCAGAATATTCGTGGTTTCTTACGGGGTTTGTTATCTGGAGTTCTCCTTTAGGTTCTGAATCCATTTGCTGGACAACATTGAGAAAAACATTTATTCTTGAGTTACAATCTTTATATTACTTTGGCTCTGGGTGTCAGTCTTGTTGTTGTGCTTATACATAACTTATTTATCAGTAGCTTCACTTGTATAAGTATGTATACTTTAGTGTGCCTTAATCAGGTTAAAATGAATGCTCAGTTCACAGGGGTTACTCTGTCAAAATTTAGTTTCCTTTGTTAATTGTCAGTAATGCCTTTGGTTAGAGAACTGGGGTGTTAACACCTGCAAACTATTACTCTAGTTATTCCATGATAACATAGTGTTTAGTTGTCCTTCCCTACCAGTAGATCAGCATTCACCATTACAGTGGATTCCTCCCTGTCAACCACTTATTAGAAATCCAAAAGATTGCCTTGGGAAATATCCAAATGCATGGCAGATCTAATTGCTACCTTTGAGACATGCTTTGGCAGCTCATGGGGACATTGATTTTGTACCAGTATTGCTCGAGTTGGAGTACAAGTCTAGTTCAATTGTGTAATTGTTAAAAACTGGGCATGATAATGTCTTACTTGACTTGCGGTCTGACATTAACAAGGGCAGAGTACAGAATGCTATTAGGGGTTTTGTTTAATGGCCAATGGTTTCTAGGGGTGTAAATTCGGGCAGGCCGGGCCGCCCGGCCCAAAAACTAAGACAGGACGGGCAGGCCAGACTTAATATTTATGAGCCCGTAAACAATTTCAGGCCGGGCAGGCCGGGCAAAAGTAGATAATTTGCTACCCAAAGACCGCCCAAAGCCCGCTTTTTATACGGGCAGGCCAGATCGGGCCGGACATGCCACTATTTTTTTTTCAGTTTAAATTTTCAAATGAACGATATTAAATTTATTTACTTTTAATACGATATCCTTTCCTTTCTAACATTGCATACCGTAAGTGATAGTATTATTTTATATTTAAATTACAATGACAAATTTTAAATTTTAGCCTATAATAATTAATTAATTAGAGTACAGTAAACTTTCTATAATAAGAAAATATATTACCATTAATGTTTTGAAAAGGTTAATTATAAGTAAAAACAACTATATACTTTATTTTTCTTGACACAAAATTGACAATTATAAAATTGTAACGTTTAAGTCTTTTTAAGAGGATATTAAATGATTAATGGCACATAGAAGGCTTTCAGGCCGGGTATCAGGCCGGGCATCATAATTAATTGCAAAGTCGGGGACCGCCGAATAAATTAATCCAGGTCAGGCCGGGTGGCCCATGACGGGCCATAACAGGCTTTGGACTACTTCGGATACAGGCGGGCTCGGACGGGTACAGGCAGGCTGAGTATTTTCGGGTATTACTTACACCCCTAATGGTTTCTGTGTCTTGAATTGAAATCTGAAACTGGTTTCACAGAGAGAGATGCAAATTGAATGCTCTTGCTATCTCTGAGATTATGTTGTCGGTGACAGAAGATACAATGAGTCAAAGATTCTAGCATGTCCTACACACACTGAATGACTCTGAAGTCGCCATCCCTTAACTTTCATTGGTGGTGGATGGTAGTGAAAAGAAAGATTTGATGGCTCAGTTTTTTTACTCCTTTCACTTTCTCTCTTTTTCTGTCACTTTATGAGGTCCATCTACAGCTATTAACATAAAACCAGCTTTTTTGTTGTGGAGACTTGACATTGTTGAGCACCTCTGTCTATCTCAAACTCAAAAGAAATGCCTTAATGGGAGAAGCATTTGTAAGACAAAGATAGATGTGCAGATGATCCCAGTTTATCTTTGAATTATTTATAGTTTTGTTGTACAATGATTGTGTTACTTTTTCAAGACTTTGATGCATTACTTTCATTTATAAAGGTCTAGTGCAATTTAGTGGGCATACATGATACTCGACTCTTGTTGGTCATATTCTAGGATGCAATCCTAATTGCAGTAGATCAGCTAGTGGGTCTTACTCCGTACCGAACAGAATCCAATTGAAATTTTAGATGTGCCGATTAAACAGCACTTGCAAAAGAGTTGAAGGGTTTTCGATGATTATCCTATAGTGGATCAGGTTCTTCTTCAGTCCAGCATTTAACTCCCAGTTCGGACCTTTCACAGTCGGGCATTTAGCTTTCAGACTTGGGGCCTGATGCACGTGAAACCGGCTGATGCGTGGGTCAGAACGTATCTTTTTAACTTCCATGAGAAATCTCTGGTTATAATGGCAATTTGTTCAGCCTTGCTCAGCCATACATCTGACGGACCCATGATTTGAACCAGTGGAAATTGATAGCAGTTGAGATACAAGCACGGCTTGTAGCTCAATGATTAGTGTTGGTACGGGAAAGTAATTGTAGTCTTGGCTGCACTTGGGTCATGTCTCTATTACTTGCATTATTTTCTTTGTATTCACTCATATGTTACTCGCAATGCTATTTGGCTCCCTAATCTCCACCTCCCTATTTTTCTCCCTACAATCTAAACCCCATGTTAGGGGAATGGTGAACCTCACCTGAACCTGAATACAAATCTCGATATGGATGTGGGGCCTAGATGATAGGGAGATAGAGAATAGGGAGGTAACTAGCATTTCCGACATGTTGCGCATCATATTGTTTGTACTCATTCGATTTAAACTCAACTTTAATTCAATCATATCTGTGAGGTTAGTAGTTACAGGATGCTTAGTTTACCAACTCAAACTAGATGTTAAGAACTCGGGTAAAGTACACAAGAATATACCATACCTTCGGTTGTAATCAAGCTTCCGATCGAATCATCGAAAGGTCATTAACCGAGCTGACATCTTTTGGTGGCTACACCATGAACTCGTACAGATAAACTAAAAGATAGAATATGCTTGCGTCAATGTAGGACTTGAGAGCATTATATTCTCTGGCTCTTCTTTTCTTTTTTTTGTCATCATCAGTCCACTCTACTAATTGGGTTCTAATTTAATCAAGTTCTCTAGGAAAACTTTACTAAAAAAAATGTTATCAAAAAATTTCTAGGAAAACAAGTTACTGTTTCTATATTTTCTCGCTTAGACGTTTGGTTTCATATCTTGAACTAAACACATATGAAGTTTCTTTCTTTTTTTTATAAGCAGAGGCCTTCAAAAAGGCAAACAGTCCACCCTCAACTGCTGGCGATAGCCAAGCAGGAGAATAAAACTGGTACAGATAGACTTATTGGAAACAGTAAGAAAGATAAGTAAAAATAAAAGAAACCTAAAAATACAACGAAAGGAGATATAAAGGAAGATACTATTGCTCCAGACTCCAACTAGACAGGAGAAGAAATTATCAAAGACTATAAGGGCTTCATTCACAACTGCAATTGTTTCCAACACTACAAAACAACTGTAGGAGAACAACTTCAATCATGCGATAATTCTATCAAGATAGGTAAATGCCCGGACGACTTGGAGGGAACAAAAAATTGGAACCAACAGGAACATCGACTCACAACACACCGCTCCCGAGCCCTCCGAGGAGTTCTGGCTTAAAGGAAATATGTCACGCTTCTCAGCAGAAGAATGATAGTAATAACAATGCCGCGATTCCGAAAAACAACAGCTAAGAACATAAACATCAGCAACAAAATCAACACCAAGAGAAATTGATGAAAGACCCTCATAGTTGTAAAAACCTAAGAACAAATAGCTAATATAAACTCCAAGAAGAACTTCAAACACATACTCTTTCCACATCCAAACAATCCCCTTGTGACCATCAACCAGATACAACTTACACTCATAGCAGATATATGTACTTATTGCCCAAGCCCTCGCCAAAGGAGTAAAATAGCTTAAGGGTCTTACGTCGAGGTATACCAAAGAAAAATGCAGACTGAAATTCAATAAATCATCCCAAGTGTTTAGTCTAACATATTCATCCAAGAGAAAGAGTTTAGTTAAAGGACCAAGAGGAGCTCGCCGAGAAGGAAAGAAAAACCCTTTATACATCCAAGCACGCCAACTGCAACCAGCAACAAAATGTACCTTGCCTTTATACCGAATATATGTACTTACATCCCAAGCCCTCGCCAAAGGAGTAAAATTTCTTAAAGGTCTTACGTCGAGGTATATCCAAGATATTTGTGCAAACCTATATCCAGCTTAAAACCCCAATTGCTCGAATGATAAATTTTAAGATCCCTCGGCACAAAGAAGAGACATATACCCAATGAACTTCCAAAGGAATCCACAGACCAGCCTAAAACCAACGCAAAATCATCATACTACCAAGCCGAGAAGGGATAACATCGGATCCTTCAAGATTTATTTCAGAAATTAAGAAAACTTGACTGAACATAACTAACCAGGAGGAACAACGTCCCTTACTAAAACCAATACTGAACCAATTCATGAGATAATCCAAACCCACAACCTCATCTTCTAACTTGATCAGATAACTAATTACATACTCCAAAAGAGCCATCGAAGTAAGGCCCACCCAATCATCAGAAAACAAATAAAAGTCTAATTTGACATGCCTAGAAGCAACAATTCTAGAGATTACTAGCAGGAAAGAAGTTCTTTGAAATTTCGTAAAAAACAAGAGAACCTTTCTGAGCTTCACCTAAGTCACAACACTCCTCATCATACTGATCGTTCTTCAAATCCTTTGTTGTATTACAATAGCACCAAGTATAATCCAAGCCAGTACAATTTTCAACTAGATAAGTTCTGCAACCCTCTTTTCTAATAGAAACATATTCTGCTACCTTTATATTCACCATCCATCCTAACATACAGGATGTAACAAAGAAGTACCAGAAAATGGCAAGATCAATTAAAGTATTCATCTCACCAACAAGCTAGAAAAATACAAGAGCAATTAAAGAACATTGTTGGAGGAAGAATAGATAATAATCCAAAAGGTTCTGTCTTTGAGTAGAGGACAAAGCCAAAATAACAGTCACGTGAATAGATAAAGCTTTAGAAAGCCTGAGACAGTGTGTGGGTCCAAAAAGGACAATACTGAACAGGGCCAATAAAGTACCTTGTTTGAGGAACTCCATCAATGTCATCGGACCAATTGAGATTCAGATCATCGGAGAATTCCTCCTCATCCACATGGACGTCCCTGAACGGAATAATATTGAGAGACTTGCCGGAGCAACTAAACCCTGATTGTGTATTAATCTCCTGGGAACTGTTGAAAACCCTACTCGGAGAAGATAAACTTTTGCCGGAAACTGAAGCTTGACAATAAGTAAATTCCTATGAAACTACAGACTCGATTGCCTTGACCCTGTTATGATTACCATCATCTATCTTGAGACCCTTGAAGGTATTACATACAAAATCAATTTCAATCAAGGAAGTTAAAGACTGTCCTTGGGAAACTATTGCGAAATCAAGGTTATCAAATAGACAACATAATAAATCAATTTCCATGATAGAGAAAAATCAAAAAGGAGACAGAAGAAGACTAGATTTGAGGCTTGATCAAAGGCTAGATTTGAAATAAAAACACAGTTCAAGGGATTAAACTTCGAATTTTAAGAAGACGAAGAATTACGAAGTAACTAGGAGATTGTAAGAAAAACAGAAAATTAAACGGGAGATATATGCAAAGACAAGAAAAGAAGAGAGATTGCAAAGAAAAAAGGGAGAACAAGAGAAGAATTGGAAGACAAAGAAGGCGGATTTGGTTCAGATCTACAAGCTTTTAGGTGGTTTTACCAAAAGAAACGGAGAAAATTTTCAAGGAGTGGGGAAACTGTACGACTGCTTCTCTCTCATCTTTTTTTTTTCTTCATATTAGCTAATAGCGTTTTGGTTCCATAACACATGCGAAGTTTCAGACTCAAATGCTTGGCTACAAATTTGCTTGGGGGTGTACCATTGTAAAGGTAGAAGATGCTTTATCTTATATAAAGACTTCGGTACACTCCAAATAAATTGGTACTCATATTGGTAATTTTGCTCAATTATGTTATGATTTTTCTATCCCTTCCGGACTGGTGGGATTGTCGAATAAGGACAAATGGATCAGTTGTGATGATTAGATATCCAACCTAAATTTATATTATTGTCGTTGCATATCTTCTGCATACCACATCCAAATAGATCTAACGACTAACAAGGTATAATCAACAAGATATGAAACAAGCATAAGATGTAAAGAACATAAAGTAAACAAGGACATAACTATATAATGTGGTTCGGCCATAATCCACGGTGGGAAAGTATCATTTTTATTACTATTTTTCAAGGTCTTACTCTTTTCTCAAATTACAAGTATTTCTCTTTCTCTTTATTTTACTCAAACTCTAAGCTCTAAGTCTAACTCTTAGTAAAGAAAAATATCTTAAAGAACATGTCCATCTCCTGCTACATGGACCAGTATTTATAAGCAAATAGACTTCCTAAGGAATGATACGATGTTTCTCTGTTGGTATTGGTGCGGTACGCTTTCTCATCGCTCGGACGGACTCTCTATTACTTTCCTCCTAGGTGCGTCGTATTGTTCCTTCTTTGGGTAGCCTCTTTGATCGCCCTTCGCTCGAGTCTCTGACATGATATACATTCTTCTACAACTGTATTGCATCTCTTTTATTTCTTCATTAATGCACTGCTCTCCTTTTGGACTTGACCGTCAGTATGATTGAATATACTTTACACGCGTACTTCATGAGGCGCAGCGGTAGATATCTTGATTCTGGTGTAATCACCTTTTGGTCCCTTATTCTGGTCCTTCATGAGGCGCAACGGTCCTACAATGTCAACTCCCAAATTTTCAAAGGTCCATGGGCTGAAGATGGATCTGAGGTCTGCGGAAGGTGCGTGCCTCCTCTTTCCATATCTCTGGCTTTCTTCACATCGTCTTTCCATGTCCTTTGCGTCTTTGTGCATGTAGGGCCAAAAGTACCCTTTCAATTTGGCTTTCCGAGCCAGAGATCATCCACCACTTTGATTCCCGACATCACCGTAGGGAATCTCGATTAGGATCTGGTATCCTTCCTATTTAGATAAGCATCTGAGTAGAGGTCCTAAGTAGGATTGTCGGTATAGTATCCCCTCTCTCAATTGGTAATTTTCTAAACGAGATATTATCTTATGTGCAAATTTTTGGTCACTTGGTAAATGACCACTCTCTAGGTATCGGACGACGGGCATTCTCCGGTCGTCTTCGGGGAGAACTTCGTGTCTCATGTTCATGGTTAAGATCATTACATCTCCATTGAGTGAAATTGAAGGAAGTAGGACCCTTTCGACCCTTAGAGTTTTTGTTTCAGGGTCTTCCATCATAGATGCGATGAAATCTAATGCATCCGCATGTCTATTACTGCTTTTACATAAGTGTCGAAAAGTGATATTCGTTATTTGTTGTATGTAGTGCCTAGATAGCAGCAAATATTATTGCAGGCATGTGTCTGAGGCCTGATACCTCCCATCGATTTGTCGGATGACAATTAGTGAGTCTTACCTCGTCAATTCCTAATTAAATTATCAATCGTATGACATGTATCACAACCCCATATACAGTAATATTGTTGGTGGATGGAAATTCTAGCCTTAGGGTATGTACGATTCTTCGTCATGTTGGTGGCGTGAAGACCATCCTGATGCCTGATCCTACCGAATTTCAAGATCCATCTAAGAACACTTCACATCGTCTTGAATTTTCGGACCGAAGAATCTCTGTAGATCATCCATCCCATCATTTAGTAGAAAATCGTCCAGGAAGTCTGCCACGACCTGAGATTTAATCACCGTTTTTGGCTGGTATCTGACTCCAAATTGTTTAATTTATGCCCCCCATTTAGAAGTCCGTCATGTTTTTTCAGCGTTCTTGAGTAAGGACCCTATTGGATATTTCATAATGACTGTAACAGTCTGAGCAGGAAAGTACATTCTTAACTTTGAGTGGCATACACCAAAGATAGTACAACCTTCTCGATCTTCGTATAGTTCTTTTCTGTCGGCTTCAGGATTTTACTGATAAAATAGATAGGTTGATCCTTATCATCGTCAATGCGAGTTATCATGACACTTATCAAAGTGTTTATGGTTGACAAGAGGACCTCACCATGACTAGGTTTTTGTAGAATCAGCAAGTTAGCTAGATGCTCCTTAATCTTTTGAAAAGCTTCTTCACATTCGAGGCTCCATGAGAATTTCTCACCTTTCTTTAGGGTGTTAAAAAGTCTTTGTATTTACCGAACGATCTAGCAATGAAAATACTTAGGGCCGACATTCTCCGATTTAGCCTTTGAACATCTTTCATCGTGGATGGTGATGGCATGTCTAGTATGGCTTGCACTTTAGCGGGATATACCTCTATACCTCGCTTCGTGACTAGGTATCCTAGGAACTTTCCCATTATAAATCCGAAGGCACAATTGACTGGATTGATTTTCATTTTGTACTTCCTCATTTTCTCAAAGATCTCCTCCAGGTCACTCATATGATCTTTTGGAAATCTACTCTTTATCAACATGTCATTGATTATGTTTTTATGATTGTGATTGTAGTAAATAAGATTCGTTTCAGACTTGTGGAGGAAATGAAATTTTTAGATTTAATAAAAATATATATACAAAAATATTAACAATGGGCGAGAGGTACTGGGACTAAGGATTTGGCCGAATTCACTACACAGGGTTCATTCATATATTCTTTGACAATTTAAAACTCAATAAAATTAACATGGACTCTGATTTTTGCCAAGATAGATTCTCAAAACATCGATTGTAAGTCCTAAGCGTGATGTATCAAAACACCTAAGCTAAGCATACATCATCAAATTAAATAACAACCAATTAATTCAAATCATATTTCAATTTTAAATTAATGCAAAAGTCATAAAAAAGAATAAAATAAATTTACCCGTGTATGAAATTCCCCCTCCTCCGTCGTCCCAGTGTTGGGTTTTAGCTCATCATGATAAAAACACGCTCAAAATATTTATTTATTGCTCAAATGGTGTTTACAATGAAGAGAAGAAGAGAAAATGGTGTAAAACTGTAATCTGCGACGCACAAAAAGCGTCACAGAATGAACGATAAAATACAAGTGTTGCTGATGTTTATACTGCACTGCGACCCACGACTGTGCGTCTTAGACACTGTTGATAAACCACTGTCCTTGCGAGTCTGTTCTTCGTGTTCTTCATCAGCAGCAGAAACAGAGTTTCATCAACTCTTGATTTCTGCTTCTCTGGACCTTCTCTCGACCCCAAACTCTCGACACCTCTTCTACGAGTCACCA
Source organism: Papaver somniferum (assembly GCF_003573695.1). NCBI lineage: Eukaryota > Viridiplantae > Streptophyta > Magnoliopsida > Ranunculales > Papaveraceae > Papaver > Papaver somniferum. The sequence goes on from NW_020628818.1 coordinate 2,269,671, forward strand.
GCACTCTATATATACTCCACAGGATCAAGAAGTCTCGCTATAACTCGAGATAATTCTCTCTTAACTCGGTTTGATGAAAAAATATTCTGGGAATATTTTCTTCCCTGATTTATCTTCTCACGCGTAGATTTCCATCCTGGTCACTCTAGAAATGTTTAAACACGACCCACAATGTTGCTAGAGCCCTCATGCATGAGCAGAACATGCTCAAATCTTCTCCAATCCCGTGTCCAACCCGTGTTTCCCTGTTTTGCATTCCCTGAATTATCCAGCTAATTCTGGCCAAATTTGATCGAACCAAAAGCCCAAAACGTGTTTATTATGATATATCACATCTTTCCACAAAGTTTCAGCGATTGAATCGTACAAAATCACGTCCAAATGTCCGATCAAACTTCTGCCAGTTGCATGCATCATTTTTCCCGCCTTTTTCTGATTTCAAATTTTGGAAGAAAGGGACCTCCCCTTTATCCATTCCTGGGGTACCTTTAGCAATTGGGGCGGAAATAGTAATTTTTCTAGGTGTTTTTAACAACTCCTCCTGGTGCTTTTAGCGTATTTATGGGGTGCCTTTAACACTTTATCCTGGGGTGTAAAACACCACTTTTTAAGCCCATTTCGCCGCAAGGGCTTATTTCTCTAAAATTTCCTACAAAGACATAAAATAAAACAATAAATACAAAATCGAGCACTAAAAATACATACAATTGAGACATATTAGACACATAAATGTGTCTATCAACACCCCCAAACTTATTATTTGCTAGTCCTCGAGCAAAACTAATATGGAAAATAAAATCCTAACTCACTAGGTGTCCCTAGTGACCGAGTTAATCTCGGGAGGGTTTACCAGAGGTGTACCCACAAAACCAATACTCCAGACCCTAGCTATCTACGCAGAACCTTGGAAGGCACTAAAGAATCTCCTTGGTTGGCATACAATCATTGACTATAGAAGGAAGTACCCTGATGCGAAATTCCAATTGTTGTACACGAGTTTGCACTCAAGCATACTAAAATTCATATAAAGTGACAGAGCTCTACTCAGATAGTTGCACTATGGACATCATATTCGGAGTCAAACTAATCATATGGATAGAAAAAGGAGATGGAAATAGAAAAATGTAGATGGTTTTGATGTTAACCAAATGATCGATGTTTCACATATCTGTCTGAAGGCCACTGCCATAATGAACCTATCCTAATGGACTGAGATACCGGTCTGACTAATATCAACACAACTGGCATATACAAGGGAACCAGTGGTCAATAACTTAAATCTAGATCAACAAACTGGAAAATACAAGGGAACCAGCAGTTGACTACACAGAACAATAACCATTTTTTTAACTTAACGGCATGAGTAGATCTTTTTGATCCAAGCGCATGCTTCTTGTCAGCATATTACACGATAGTTCCCACGGGTCCTGCATTCCACGCTTGCTTAGGCGACGGAAACATGGAGAATACACGCATATTTCTATCCAAGTGTTAATACTTATTCCGATTGGTCTAACTGGTCCGGTCTTTTTTTTTAGTAACTCAGTCACTCTAATTCACCTTAGCAGTGGTGACAACTTGAATCGTGTGCCCTACCTAATCACTTAGATAAACATAGTTTAAAATGAAAAAATAAAATGAAAAAAAGAAATGAAAAGGACTCAACGAGATATGGTGCAACTATCATGTTATTTCTAACACCTGAGCTCTGTGCTTTTATGAATAGACTCTATATATGTTTCCATCTAATCAGATTGGTTCCTCAACTCCTACAACCAAGATGTTCCCATCCACTTAGATTGGTTAGTGCAAACCTTAATAGGCATAAATTTCTAGGCTCTGGAGTTTAATAATTGCAACTAAAAAGTTTCTCCCATACCCCCAAACTTAAATCTAACATTGTCCTCAATGTTCTAAAGATTAAACTAAAAGCAACTGTTACCATTTGAAGCGAAAGAGTTAAGGAAAGATATTACCGTGTTGCATGAGCATGGGATACCTCCCAAGAAGTGCTAAGTTTAAAGTCTTCAGCCAGACTTAGGAAAGGATTAGTCAACTCGAACCATAAAGTAACAGTCGAAATAACTGTGGGTCTTCAAAACTAAATAGAGCTGACCAAAGGAAACTGCAATGAACCAAGAAAGTGAACAAGACTAGCATGCCCTTACTTAGTTTCCTGATTAAGAAATTTATATCTAATTGTGGTTCAGATTCAGGTTCTATTAAAGGGTCTAAATAGAAAATTTTCATTGGCTGCGTTTCTTCATAGGTGGGATCCGAATCATTAGGTCCTAGAGTCTGGAAAAACTCAAATATGATCTTATAAGCGCAAAATAATAACCTAAATAACTGAGGATCCTCTAAGTCAATAAGATTTGACTTACACAATTGACCACAATGAGAGTAGTGGTCATTCTTAAGCAAATGTGTCGATTCTAATTTCCTAAAGCATTTAGGTTTAGTCTCACAACTTAATATTCGACACATTTGGAATATAAACGTTCCCATAGTTGGAAGAAAACTATTTGGTGGGAAAACAAAGTCAATCTGGGGATCATGGCCTGGGAAAACCACATCAACCAGAGGATGGGTTTCTAACGACTGAACTTCTTCCTGGACATCATTAGGTTCGGGAAAACGAGTATGAAGGTAATCTTGTAAAATTGTCGAGGCAGATATATCAAGTCCTAAGTGAAGGGACTTTCTGAGAGTTAAAGGTAAGGCACTAGGAAGGTGATAATCACCCCCAAACTTAGAGTTTTCAGTGTCTATAGATAGACTAGTTATAATCTCCCTAATTTCTAGATCATTGGAATCCTGAAAATAGTCAATTGCTCCTTCGAGGTTATACTCAAGCGAGGCATCCCTACTCATATTTAATAGCTCTACGAGTTCATTTTCTTCGTCTAAGACTATTGTTTCTAAGTCGCTAGACTCTAAAACAACATTTTTGGAATAAACCCGTTCCTCTAAAGCATTATCGGCTTCGTAATCAAAAGTAAAAACTACATCGTCTAAAACGGTGGTATCCCTAATCAAATCCTCGTCCTTTTGAATAGGTGAATAATCATAAAAATTATTTGGATTTGAACTAGAATCATTATAAAGCTCAATTGGATTAATAGATTGCTGATCACTATGCCTACACATTTCAGATTCTTCATTACTACTATCCTCATCATAATAGTACGAAGATGATTGAACCTTATCTAAATAAGTAGTGTCTTTTATTCTAACCTCGTCCTCTAAATTAGGCAAATATTCACTATTGATATCAAGGGTAGAATTAGAAACACTATTTTGGAAATTTAGATCATTTCGAGCAGCATTAGCTAACTGTTCATTTTCTGCCTCTAGACGTGCCTGAATTTCACTGAGCATAACACTTATACGTTCACTACTCTCGTTTATCATCTCAGAATATCGTGTACACTCTTCTTTTGAACTATTAATTGCAACTAAACGTTTATACGTCCTTTAAATCCGTTGTTGGGTCTCTTCTAGAGATGGAACAGGTTCAGAAATATCATAATCAGGACTAGTTTCCAAAAACGAGTAACCAGTACTACAGTGTTTCTGATTTTCTTGCTCGTAAGACCAATTCGCGTGTGGATAGTAATTGGGCTCACCATGGTATGAACCATAACCTTGAAAAGGTTGGCGTTCCCAACTACTATTCCCACCATGGTCATAAAAAGGATTATGTCCATATTCAAATTCAGGTCGATACTCATTGTATTGGCTTCTATCATACCAGTTCGACATTCTTAATTGCAAGGGAATTCTACACAATCACAAACAAGGCTGACTCGACCAAATCAAACCTACTGATTTCTAGCAAACAAAAAGCATGATGGCTCCACTTAGATTGTTTCTAGACCAGCTTCTAATCCTTCGAAAGGGAATTCGTTACAATTTAAGCAAACCCCTCTGGAATCAATCCGAGTCAAAGTAAGTTGAATTGAGGCGAGGTAATCTCAGTGGAGCTTTGATACCCAAGGCTTCACCGCTATCACAAGGCGGCGCAGTCATGCATTCAACTCACAGAAACCATCATGAACTTCGAAGTATGCTAAAAGAGTAACCAATATTTTTCGAACGACTTTCCTAATAAGCTCGTTACCCTATAGGTCTCGTTCTAATCAAATTTTAAGCTTGGGTTCGCGTTAGGTTTCGTTTACCTAAGGCGGGCAAGAAGGGAGCGGTGATGAAATCCGAACCCTTATATTGTATTGGCCAGGCCTTGCCCTTTACTAGGAATTTAAAAACAGTCCAAATTCGTCCTCAATCAATGAATCACCTTAAGGAATACAGTAACTCGCTTACAGGAGATTCGCGAGTGTTTCGATGGACTTACCTCCCGTACCAGACGGGGGATGAACCGTTGAAGTCGACTCGGGCCACGACTCCTATGTCATGTACGAACCCGAGGGGCCGAGACGATATAATAATCGTCGTCCTTCCCTGCACACAGTTCATATATAATTTTTTTTATATATATAACCCTTCCGTAGGGTTTAAAATTAAAATAAATTGTCCAAAGTCCAGTACAATGAAAAGAAATACAAAAATTAATAATAATAATTACAAAAAAAATGGAAAGTCTCTTAAAAAAAAAGAATAAATAAAATAAATCTCTCTCTTTTTTTTCTCTCTTTTTTCTTTATTTTTTTGCTTTGTCTTTTTTCCTTCTCTTTTAGCTTTAAGCTTTGATTCCAAGGTCTTTAGTATCCAACTTCAAACCTGTAATACAAAGACACAACCAAAGAGACGTAAAAAGAAAAAATGGAATAATAAAAATAATAAAAACCTAAAAATTCTACCTAAGCACAAATCCGCGTCGGCGGCGCCAAAATGATTATGTTTTTTTGATTGTGATTGTAGTAAATAAGATTCGTTTCAGACTTGTGAAGGAAATGGAATTTTTATATTTAATAAAAATATATATACAAAAATATTAACCATGGGCGAGAGGTACTGGGACTAAGGATTTGGCCGAATTCACTACACAGGGTTCATTCATATATTCTTTGACAATTTAAAACTCAATAAAATTAACATGGACTCTGATTTTGCCAAGATAGATTCTTAAAACATCGATTGTAAGTCCTAAGCATGATGTATCAAAACACCTAAGCTAAGCATACATCATCAAATTAAATAACAACCAATTAATTCAAATCATATTTCAATTTTAAATTAATACAAAAGTCATAAAAAAGAATAAAATAAATTTACCCGTGTATGAAATTCACCCTCCTCCGTCGTCCCAGTGTTGGGTTTTAGCTCATCATGATAAAAACACGCTCAAAATATTTATTTATTGCTCAAATGGTGTTTACAATGAAGAGAAGAAGAGAAAATGGTGTAAAACTGTAATCTGCGACGCACAAAAAGCGTCACAGAATGAACGATAAAATACAAGTGTTACTGATGTTTAGACTGCACTGCGACCCACGGCTGTGCGTCTTAGACACTTTTGATAAACCACTGTCCTTGCGAGTCTGTTCTTCGTGTTCTTGGTGTTCTTCTCCATCAGCAGCAGAAACAGAGTTTCATCAACTCTTGATTTCTGCTTCTCTGGACCTTCTCTCGACCCCAAACTCTCGACACCTCTTCTATGAGTCCCCAACACTCTATATATACTCCACAGGATCAAGAAGTCTCGCTATAACTCGAGATAATTCTCTCTTAACTCGGTTTGATGAAAAAATATTCTGGGAATATTTTCTTCCCTGATTTAGCTTCTCACGCGTAGATTTCCATCCTGGTCACTCTAGAAATGTTTAAACACGACCCACAATGTTGCTAGAGCCCTCATGCATGAGCAGAACACGCTCAAATCTTCTCCAATCCCGTGTCCAACCCGTGTTTCCCTGTTTTGCATTCCCTGAATTATCCAGCTAATTCTGGCCAAATTTGATCGAACCAAAAGCCCAAAACGTGTTTATTATGATATATCACATCTTTCCACAAAGTTTCAGCGATTGAATCGTACAAAATCACGTCCAAATGTCCGATCAAACTTCTGCCAGTTGCATGCATCATTTTTCCCGCCTTTTTCTGATTTCAAATTTTGGAAGAAAGGGACCTCCCCTTTATCCATTCCTGGGGTCCCTTTAGCAATTGGGGCGGAAATAGTAATTTTTCTAGGTGTTTTTAACAACTCCTCCGGATGCTTTTAGTGTATTTCTGGGGTGCCTTTAACACTTTATCCTGGGGTGTAAAACACCACTTTTTAAACCCATTTCGCCGCAAGGGCTTATTTCTCTAAAATTTCCTACAAAGACATAAAATAACACAATAAATACAAAATCGAGCACTAACAATACATACAATTGAGGCATATTAGACACATAAATGTGTCTACCAGTCATCCATATATACCTCTAAGGTCTTATGTATCAAGTTATCGAACATTTTCTCCACGAGTCTCTGATACATCGCGCCTGTATTCTTGAGTCCGAATGGCATCTTCGTGGGATAAAGAAAGGAGTATGCTCCTGGTCTTCTTTTGCCAAGGGGATCTGGTTATAACCCGAGTATATGTCCATTAATATAGTAGTCCGTATCCATACGTCGCTTCCACCAATTGGTCAATGTTCGGTAGTGAGAAACTTTCCTTTATACATGCCTTATTTAGGTCACTAAAATCAATGCATATTCGCACTCTTTCGGGGTTTTTTTTGGCACGATCACGATGTTAGATATCCATATCAGATATTGAACTTCTCGAATGACCCCTCCATCTTCTTTAGTTCGTTCTGGATTGCTTCATGGTACTCTGGTGCCACTTTCTGAATCCTTTGTTAGATTTTTTTATGCTTTGGATTAATTTTCAGATGATGACAACAAACCTCAGGATCTATCCCAGGCATGTCTTTCATTTTCCATGCAACGACATCCGAATATTCCTTCAGGACATGTATTAATTTTTCTTTTTCTTTGGGATTGAGAAGTGTTCCAATTTTCACTAGATTTGGGTTATCACCCGATTTGATATTGAGTTCCTTTGTAGATTCTGAGGCCGAGCAATTCGGTTTTGGCTCCCCAATTTCGGGGAGGCTCTTTGACTATTATAAGGGACTTGTAGGTTCACCTAATACATCTCTGCACGGCCTCTGTCCTTCGAGCATGATTTTATGTTGTATGCTTACAACAAATTAACAACAGTAGTGAAGAATTGATGGATAAACAGATAATAGGAACTCCTAAATCAAAGATTCAGGCCATAATACGAGATGAATAACAACGCAGCCATTAGTATTTTCTTACAACGTTCATAACCTGAGAAACAAATGCTTCTCAGACATAAATAGACCAATCACTCAACCCTAACAATCACATAATCAGTGCACGACACGTGCAGCCGATCCAACGGATCAGAATAGAATATTTATAAACGCTCAGACACTCAGCTAACTGTCTAATGGGCACCCAAAGCCAACTAGTATGCAGACTAAGTATGCAACATTGCCTCCCCTTGAGAAAAATCCTTGTCCTCAAGGATAAACCGTGGAAAATGAGCTTTAATGTTGGAAACGGCTTCCCAAGTTGCATTCTCAGCAGAGGAGTTAGTTCATTGGATGAGCACTTGCCTAACCAGCTGGTCACCAATGAGGACAGTTTTGGTGTCGAGGGATTTCTCTGGAAGCATGATGATATCGCCAGTGATATCCACCAATGGAAGTGAGGGTGAGGGGACAATGCTTGCACCAATGTGCTTTTTTAGCTGAGAGACATGGAAGACAGGGTGAATGCGGGAATGTGAGGGTATATCCAGCTTGTATGCCACCTGACCAATTTTCTGTAAAACAGGGAAAGGGCCATAGAACTTAGCAGAGAGCTTGAAGTTCTTTCTGACAGAGATAGAGGCCTGCATGTAAGGCTGAAGCTTCAAGTATACTAAATCCCCCAATGCAAAAGATCTCTCCACCCTGGTCGTATCTGCATAAAGTTCATTCTCTCCTGAGCCAGATGAAGGGCCTCTTTAAGTAAGTCTAGCATGTGAGCTCTTTCTTGTAAGTATTGATCAACAACAGCAACAGAAGTAGTGGCAGAAGAGGGAATGACCATATGGGGTGGTAAGTACCAATAAAGGGCTTGAAAGGGAGACATTTTTAAGCTTCTGTGGAAGCTGGTGTTGTACCACCATTCATCAAGAGCAATCCATTGCACCCATTTACTGGTTTATGTCCAGTAATGCATCTCAGATAATTTTCCAGGCAAGCACTAACCCTCTCTGTTTGGCCATCAGTTTGTGGATGGTATGCAGTATTGAGGTTCAAACTGGTGCCCAAAGCTGTGAACAAATCTTGCCAAAAAATGGCTGGTGAAGACCTTATCCCTATCAGATACAATGGAAGAAGTTAATCCATGGAGCTTAAAGACCTGACTGAGAAAAACTTTGGCCACAGATGCAGTTGTGTAAGGGTGTTGTAGAGCAATGAAGTGGGCATACTTATTAAGTCTATCAACAATGACCAAAATAACACTCTTCATATCACTAATTGGTAATTCCTCAATAAAATCCATAGTAATGTGTTGCCAAGGATAATTGGGAATTGGCAGAGGTTGTAAAAGCCCAGCATGAGTGGTAGAATCACCTTTGCATCTTTGACAAACATCACATTGAGAGACAAATAGAACAATATATTTCTTCATTCCTTGCCAATAAAAGTGTTTCCTAGATCTAATATATGTGGCTTGTATACCTGAATGGCCACCAACAGCAGAAGCATGTAAGGAATTCAAAAGAAGGTGTCTGATATTACCTCCAGTGCCAATGTAGATCTTATATTTGTATCTTAAGATACCTTCTTGGAAGGTGAAATGTGGTACAGAATCAGCCTGAAGTAATAACTTTGATATGAGTTGGTCAGCCTTGGCATCTTGAGAGTAACTTAGAAGTACATCATGCATCCAAGTTGGGGAGACTGAAATTGAGTGACAAGCCACTAAAGGAGGAGGTCTTCTAGATAAAGCATCAGCTACCACATTGTAGTACCTTTGTTGTATTGTATTTCATAAGTAAATCCCAGCAACTTAATAAGCCATTTTTGTTGGAAGGTAGTAGTAATTTTCTGATCAAGAAAGTATTTTATGCTTTGATGGTCAGTTTTGATGATGAATTTATTACCTTGCAAATATTGCCTCCATCTTTGGACTGCCAATACAATGGATAAAAGTTCCTTCTCATAGGTAGATAAAGTTTTTGCTCTAGGCCCCAAAGGTTTACTGAAGTAAGCAATGGGTTTGTTTTCTTGTAAAAGAATAGCTCCTACACATGAATCACTGGCATCACTCTCCACCACAAATGGCTTTATGAAATATGGCAAGGATAAAATGAGAGTAGTTGTCGTGGCTTCTTTGAGCTTATTGAATGCAAGTGTTGCTGATGGACTCCAAAGGAAGGAATTCTTCTTTAACATCTCAGTAAGAGGCTTAGAAATAGCCCATATCGTTTAACACATTTTCTATAATATCCAGTGAGGATAAGAAAACCTCTGAGTTCTTTAATAGTAGTGGGTAGTGGCCATTGTTGCATGCAAGATATTTTACTAGGATCAGCAGACACACCCTCAACATTAATTATATGGCCCAAGTACTCCAAGGAAGTTTGACCAAAGCAACACTTGGAGAAGTTAGCAAAAAGCTGATGTTGTCTGAGTAAGGAAAAAACATAATTGAGGTGTTCCATATGGGCTTCTAATCTTGGACTGTAAACCAAGATGTCATCAAAGAAGACCAAGACAAATTTTCTCAAAACTGGTTGAAAAATATCATTCATTAGAGCTTTAAAAGTTGCAGGAGCATTTGTCAGCACAAATGGCATGACCTTAAACTCATAGTGCCCATGATGTGTTCTGAATGCAGTCTTGAAGATATCATCATCAATTACTCTAATCTGATGGTACCCAGCCCTCAAATCTATCTTACTGAAGAAAATAGCACCCTTTAACTCATCTAGAAGCTCATCAATTATGGGAATAGGAAATTTATCTTTTATGGTAATGTGGTTGAGTTTCCTGTAATCCACACAAAATCTCCAAGATTTATCCTTCTTCTTAACAATAAAAATTCGGGAAGCAAATGGACTATGACTAGGTTGTATAATGCCAGTGGTGAGCATGTCTTGTACAAGTTTTTCAACCACCCCTTTTTGGATGTAAGGACATTTATAGGCTCCCTGATTTACAGGAGCAACATTACGTTGGAGAGGAATTGAGTGGTCTAATGATCTTTTGGGAGTTAATTGATTAGGTTCTTTAAAAATGTCTTTATATTCATGAAGAATAGGAAGAAGCTCTGGTGGAGTGGTTGGTTGTGTAGGTGAGGTAGAAATAGAGAATAAATGGCTCGCAATACCATGTGAAGTTTTGGAGAAAAAATTCTTGACAGCTTCTCCACTCATCATCAATAAGAAATTGTTTGGTGTTGATCCATGTAAGGTGATCTTCTTATTGTGATACTTAAAAGAGATGCTGAGTTTAGAGAAGTTAAAAAGCACATCAACTAATGTCTTGAGCCAATCTGCTCCCAACACAATTTCACAACCTCCCAACGGTAAGACTCTTAGATCTTCTATAAACTTGTGTCCTTGCATACTCCATTGAAGCTTAGAACAGATGCCAGTACTATATGTCTTGTCACCATTGGCAATAGTGACCAACATTAAAGCAGTTGGAGTTACAGTGCAGCGTAGAGCAGAAGCTAAAGTGCTATCAATGAAGCTAGTGGTGCTGCCAGAGTCAATTAAAATGGAAACCTTATGCTTATTTAGAATACCAGGGATTCTAATTGTTTCACCTGCAACTGTACCAGTGAGAGCATTGAGTGATATCTCTATGTCAGAGTGAATTGGAGATTCAACAGCTTCCTCAAAAACTTCCTCCTCTTCTTCAGTATCTTGTGACTCAGAGTTGTCCATTTGAAGTGCCCTGGCATATAGACTGCATCACAGTTGTAGCATAAACCTTGGTCTCTTCTCTTATGCATTGCCTCAGGAGTAAGTCGCTTAATAGTAGGACTTGCAGAGTTGGATTTAGATTGAGATGGAGAAAAGGACTTTGGTGTAGTTGGTGCAGATTTAGGTGTTGTCAGTATTGGCTTAGGAGGAAAATTTGGTGAACATTATGGTATGTTGTTCTGAAAAGATGTATTGAATGATCTGGTAAATGGTTTAGTTGCGGCAGAAGCAATGTTAACTTTCTGCTCTTGCAATCTTGCTACAGAGAAAGCGTCAGATAGAGTCTCGGGATGAAACATAGATACAGATTTACCAATTTCCTCTTTTAGACCACTAAGGAAACTCATGATAAAGTAAGTTTCAGTAAGAGTTGGATTCATATTAAGAATCAAGGCTTTCAGAGATTCAAACTCCTCATAATAATCATCGACAGTTGAACTCTGAATAAGTTTATTAAAGCTACCCACAAAATTTTCCTCAATGGGGTTTTCGAATCGAGCACAAATATAAAAAGATAAATCAGACCATGTAATACGAGGCCTATTGACTTGAAAATTTAAGAACCACTTTTCAGCTTTACCTTCTAAGTAGATCGAAGCAATATTGACCTTTAAGTGCTCTTTTGTACCATTGATTTTGAAATACCTTTCACTCTTTTGGATCCAGCTCCTTGGATTATCACCATCAAATCTTGGGAAATCTAACTTGGGTATTCGAGAATGATGATAGTGAAATCGATTTCCATGACTAGCATCATGAGTTTCACTCTGAGAACCAGTAGTCTTCTCAGGATTGTGTTGAAGGAAGTTTGATTGCTCGATGAGATGTATAAGATTATCGAACTTGGTGGTTAAAGAAGCAACTGAACCACCTAGATATGTGAGTTTTGTATCAAGAACTACCTGAGATCCTCTCAGTTTTTCGATCTCTTATTCGACTTCCTTCAAAGTTATGGCGAGGAAAAAAAATTTGGAACATTTAAGGGTGGGAAGAACGTCTCGGATGCCAATTGTTGTATGCGTACAACAAATTAACAACAGTAATGAAGAATTGATGGATAAACTGATAATAGGAACTCCTAAATCAAAGATTCAGGCTATAATCTGAGCTGAATAACAACACAGCCATTAGTATTTTCTTACAACGTTCATAACCTGAGAAACAAATGCTTCTCAGACATAAATAGACCAATCACTCAACCCTAACAATCACATAATCAGGGCACGACAAGTGCAGCCGATCCAACGGATCAGAAAAAATATTTATAAACACTGAGGCACTCAGCTAACTGTCTAAGGGGAACCCAAAGCCAACTAGTATGCAGACTAAGTATGCAACATTTTACTCCGATGTAGGCATCATTTTCTCCTGGTTCTTAGATTGTTTAGCTGTATATTTATTCGCATTTGGCGAGTTTACCTGATTCTCACCATTTGCACATCCATTTTATAGCAGTAACTCGCCTCGCCAGAATCTCCCACGATCTATGCGATCTTATCGAGTATTGGGAACCTCAGGTTTTGGTGGTATGTGGATGCAACTCCTTTGATTCCATGAACATAGAATCGTCCGAAGATAGCGGCGTAGGTGAGACTACATCAACGACAAATAAAGTGATCAAGGTTAGAATTCTGCCCACCTGAATATCCAAAGTGATCTCGCCTCGAGATCTGGTTGAACGAACCATTAAACCCGAATATATTATATGTTGAGAGGATGGGATACTCAACTTTTAGACCCATCCTTTGAAACGTCTCATAGAACAGTATTTCTACTGAACTTCCTCCGTTGATCAGTATTTATGGAAACGCCCAGGGCAATGTCGTTGATTTTCTTGGGCTTGGGAAGTGCTATGGTCATCGTTACCACAAGGGGATTGTTGTCATTTATATTGTTAATCGGTGCTTCAAAGGATGAGAATATGATTGGTTGCTTCATCCAATCCTCCATGGGTGGTTCCTTCGCAACAGTAAACAATTCTTTTCCTTCAAAATTTCGTTTGTGAATTCGTCTCGTGGTGACACCTTTGAAGGTCAGTGTCATGGTTGCCGAATGGGAAATTGCGTTGCACCCTTAGTACTATGCTTCCCTTGGGATTTCTACACGATGTACCAGATCCCTTGTTATTGGTGGATGTGGTGGTGCTGCGATTAACTCTTGTATCTTTCCATCATCAATTATTTCCTGCACTACCCTCATCAAATCTCTACACGAGTTCATCAAGTGGCTGTAAAATTGATGGAATTCGCATAATTCCACCTTATTTTTTTATACCTTCGGATTGTTTACCTCTATTCCATGGAAATACAATTTGATATTTCCCATCGATCTTTTTGAAAATCTCTGAGATAGGAGCATCCAACTTTATGTATAGTGGGTCTACAAATTTTCCATTCTTGTGTTGGGAATGGTCTCGCCCTTTCCAAATTTCACTTCTTTGTTTATCGAATCGTGCTGACTCGCTATAGATTCTTTCAGGTCCTTAGGTTTGTACCTGCGAGGTTTGTGGTTCCACAACATTAGTCCCTCTGCTACTTCCTCATCGGATTATCTTATCGTATGTTCCATCTTGGAGTTCCTCGAGTATCATATAATTCTCTTGAATCTCCCTCAGTTTTCCTAAGGTAGGTGGTATCATCCCATGAATATCGGGTCTATTTTTTTCAGAATATTTTTGAAACCTAAGATCGCATAGGCTTCAGAAACCTTTTCGATTTCGGCATAAAGTTTTCTCCATCTCGTGACCAGTGACTATAAGAATCTTTTGGCCATATATTGAGCTGGAACAACATGTCAATTCCTGCCTTGATTTGATTTTTATTCATGTAGACCTCATCAAATAACTCATACAATTGATTAAAAGATGGTACCGACTCCTCCAGTGGGTTATTGAACAATATCAATGCTTCTTCCTTAAGACTGGCTGAGAAGAATTTCACATCACTATAGGCTCCATAGAGTAAGCGTTATCCGATAAGATCGTAGGTGCTTTATCATATGCCCTGTTCCGCCAAATAATTTTGAGAAGTTTGGAAGAGAAAATTTCATCGCAAATGGTTTGGATAGCAGGCTCTCTTCTAGGGGGATTAACCTGCCTCTTGAATGACCTTTGCGAGATTCTATCCTCCCTTCTTTCCTGTCACTTCTTTGTGCATAGTTTCTAGCTACTTTATTCTCTCGTGAAGAGCCTCGTCGTTTTCCTTTACTTGGGTCGTTTTCCTCCTGCGAGATTCTCGCTCAGATAGATAGAGGTCTCGGGTTGACAATATTGTGATCATCCAGAATTTCCATCAGATAGTTCGTCTGTATGCACATACTTCATGATTCGAGTAAGCTCCCTTCTTGACGTTTCTCTTCGTCTATAATTTCCTCCTGACGATCCTCCAGAATGGTCTTGGGTTCTGACCTCGACCTACGTTGCTTATTAACACGCTTATGTCTCGGATTGACATCATATGATCCCTACGAGTGGCTAGGTACATTGTCTCTGACCTTATTTATTTCTCCCGGGAGTCTACCTTCAGTGGCTTCATTCGAGGTATCGGGCATGTCTATGTGTACCTCGTTCTCCAATCTTTCTAGAAGATTTTCTTCCTCGGGTGCCTCCTTCGGGGTTACAGGGGATTCCTTCTTGGCCTTCGCTTGGTTTTTTCAACCTTCTGTTCTTTTTCTCAAGCCTCCGGTTTTTCCGTTCTAACTTTATCATTTGTTCATCTTGCGCTTTCTGCATTTTCACGATAGCCTCTAAGGATGCATTGTTATTATCGTGACTGGATGAGTCCTCCTTTCGTATCGCCACGTGAACTAACAGGTTTGGTGATCCACCGTTTTGGGTTAAATGAACTTCTTCGAGGACCTCAAACGAGGCACCCCTTTCTTCAGAGTCAGATTTATCTATGACCCCTTCAAAATATTGATTATCATGATGTCCCTCTCCTGGACAGATCTCAGATGGTATAACCTCTCCTGGATCCATCGCCTCTAATCCTTCTGACGGTAAACCATTGATTCCTCCATTGTTGGCGCGTGTAGATCGTCGCGTTACCATAGTCTTCCCTGCCAGAAAAAGAAATAATACTCAATTTGTCTTTTCCTTCTGAAAAATGGGACCCTAAATCTACCGATCCAAGTCAGTTTTTAGACTGTTTTCTATAATTTCAAGTTCAGAAAGACTTAACAGTTGTTTTGTAATTACTTAAAGATGATAACAGAAACATTCCCCAACTGGATAAAGTGTTGGTGTCAGGATCAGGGTTTTTTTTTCCTCTTTTCTCGAGTAAACTACCTCCTCCTACACGTTACCTTTAATAAGTAGAACTAGTTATGACGCTTAAGAACCTTTTTCCCATTTTTGGAAATGTTTCTTAAGGCCCACAAATTACAATTTCTTCTCAACATTTTTGACTTGTTAAAAGATGATAATATACTCGTTAACCTTTCTTCACTATTAGATCCGAGTTTCTAAAAGGGCTTTCGGGATGTTTGAGTTTTGTGAGGCAGAGATACCTCGAAAAATGCTCTTAACCTTGACACTTTTTTTGACTGTCATATCATATTTTTGCTTCTACGAAGTCTACATAGTTAGATCTCTTTCCAACCCGATCGTGGAGGAGATTTTTTGAACTTCTACAAGAAGTCGTAGAAATCTCTAACGTTATAACCATCAATTCTCGTGAGTATCTTTAGGAAGGTGATAGAAATAACTTAAAAGAACTTTAAATCATAAAAAAAGTGATGTTCCTTAGATCTGGAACTTTTGATGATCTTGGAAGACTTTTCAACTATGAAATCGTATAGATCTCGCTGTGTCCAACATCAAATCTTTAAGTTTAAATAAATCGATGGAAGAAAGAAAGAATTTTTCTTAGGGTTTTGAAAAACTTTCAAAGGAGGTAGATAACATCTTTATACCTCCTTGTTTCTAGCGCCAAACTGTGATAACATATTTTGTGCATACCACACCCAAATAGATCTAACGACTAACAAGGTATAATCAAACAAGTTATGAAACAAACATAAGATGTAAATAAGAACATAAAGTAAACAAGAACACAACTACATAACGTGGTTCGGCCATGAAGGCCTACATCCACAGTGGAAAATATAGTTTTTATTATTATTTCGCAAGGTCTTACCCTTTTCTCAAAACTATAAGTATTTTTCTTTCTTTTTCTCAAACTCTAAGCTTTAAGTCTAACTCTCAGTAAAGAAAAGTATCTTAAAGAACATGTCCATCTCCTGCTACATGGACCGATATTTATAAGCAAATAGACTTCCTAAGGAATGATATGGTGTTTCTCTGTTAGTGTATGTGAGGTACGTCTTCTCATCGCTCGTACGGGCTCTCTGTTACTTTCCTCTAAGGTGCGTCGTATTGTTTCTTCGTTGGGTAGCCTCTTTGATCGCTCTTTGTCTAAGTCTCTGACACAATATACCTCTTTTTGTAGTCGTGTCGCATCTTTTCTGTTTTTTCATTAAATGCACTGCGTCCTTTCGAACTTGACCGTCAGTGTGATTTGACTATACTTTACACGCGTCCTTCATGAGGCGAAGCGGTAGATATCTTGACTCTGGTGTAATCACTTTTTGTGCCCTATTTGACATATCTTACTCACCTTCTTATCTTGTAATCGCTTCCTGCGATGCTTACACGTTGCAATCGAATATTTTA
Organism: Papaver somniferum; assembly: GCF_003573695.1. Lineage (NCBI taxonomy): Eukaryota > Viridiplantae > Streptophyta > Magnoliopsida > Ranunculales > Papaveraceae > Papaver > Papaver somniferum. The sequence goes on from NW_020628818.1 coordinate 2,286,311, forward strand.
CCCTCATAATTATTATCTCCTGTACACCTTTAACATTACTTTTGTCTACCTCTTCAAAGTATAGTTCTTATTTTCCTCCCTTTTTAAGTTTTATCTAGTCTTTTGCCACTGTTCCATACTCACTCCCAAAAGCTTAACAGCTCTCCACATCGACCAGATATTCAAACTTTGTTCAGTACCGATGAGAAACCAAATGTTATTTTCACGATTGATTGACAGGGGATTATGTTTTTGCCAAGAGTTTCTTTGCCACATCTCTTAAAGGAACTTAAGTTTGGGTTAGGTCAACATTCATGAGCCAACACAGTCAAGAACACACGTGTAACTTTTTTTTTTTTTTGGTTCTGTTAGGCGACTTGAGTCTCTTGCAGGAGCCTTTGAAGAGGTCAACATTTAAGCAGCTACACCACATTAATTAAGATTAGGGAAAAATGAGCACACCACTAAATTATTTTCGGGAAATGAGCATTTTCTTTGAATAAATCCATGCACTTATCTTAAATATTATTTGCATGATTGTATTATTTTTGTAAGAGAGTGTGTTCGTATGCTTGGAGCCTCTGAAAGGGGGGCCATGCTGATGAAGAAGGACGGTGTCTTACTTGGAGGCAAATAGATTAAGCATATATTCCTTTCATACTGCAATACCCCATCACATTTAGGCCCATACGTCATTCATTAATAGTAGAGTAGTACTACAACTCTCTTCTCTGTCTGTCTAGCTAGACAAGACTAGTCACTAGACTATTTTATATATGCAGGTGCTTTAATTATTAAAACAAAACCAATTCCCACCCTCTACTCCCCATTCTCTATTCTCTATTATTATGTGTTCTTGTATTCTTGTGTGATTGTGAAATGAACTTTGTCTCTGAGTCTTAAATTACTATATATATGGTACAATTGGCTCAGATAAACTATGGACATTATGGCGTAGATACGTGAATGAACAAGAAGACTCAAAACTCAAATCTAAATTTTGAGTATATATCATTCACACCCAATTATCATCAGAGTAATTCTAGATTGTCCGAGAGTTATTTAGTGAATTTAACAGTAAGAAAATCTAAGTATGGTTTGGCACTGAATTCGAGGTGAAAATTTTTATTTTTTTTTATCCGAACCTTTCATCTATAACTTCGATGAAGGAAAATTTTATTCAACCAATTTTGTTCCAGGTTGACGGAGAGTTCTTCCATGAAGTTCACCGTTAAAATTCAAGTATGGTTTGGGCAGTGACTTTATTATTGGGATACCAAAAATTTAAACAGAATCTCATCCCTTGTCTAACATAGAGACTCTGAAAAAAATTCCTCCAGTAATTCTGTTCTAGTAAGACCAGAACATAGATATCTGAAGTTTTTGAGGTGAAAACACAAGCAATCTTTTCTAGTAAAGGGATATTGAAGTTTTCGACCTCAAAGTTCTATGTCCCGTATACAACAATCTTACTTTTGTCTTTGTGTTTTATCCATTAAAGCAAAGGAAATTTAGAATGAGAAAATAAGACATCAGTTAGCTATAGGGTATTTAAGTTGTTTTATTTTATTTTTTTGATCGGCATTTGAGTTGTTTTATTTCTTAAATACATTATCTTACGATTGTTTGCTTGATTGCTTCTTTATCTTTTGTGGTTTTTTGTACCATTAGAATATAATGCAATAATTCTGATGATTATAACATAAATCTTGTGCAGCATTATTAGTATAGAATAAAAATATAATATGACAGAAGCAAATCTACCAAAAAAGAAAAAGAAGAACATAATTTCTTCAGTCAAGTTAAAGCAGGGACGGACCCAGGAAATATAAATTTTCTTTTAAGACCCGGATTAGAAGCTTGGTCGAACAAAAAAAAAAAAATTAGGTTTGTGGACTAGCAAGACCACCCGGACTTTAGCCCCCTTTAGCCCAGGGGTAGGTCCGTCCTGAGTTAAAGACCATTGTGCACGAGGATAAAATCTGCAAAAACTTACGCAAATGGATTACAGTTTTAAGAAACCAAAAAGAACTTCTTTTATAAAACAAATTCATAGGTAAAATTCAGTGAATTTAAAACGCTTCCAATATAAATAGATGAAATAAACGCAAAATTTTAAATTAATATCAGGTATAGTTAGTAATCGGCAATTTGCAATTTTTATGGATGCGTAATATTTCTGCTAAAGAAATGATTAATTATTAGTGGGATTTGTCTTTAATTGTAAATGATATGAGCCGATGCGCGCCCAATAGTAATAGTTTAATTGTAGCATTTAGCAGTGTTTGATTAGTTAATTAATTAAAATTAGTATGAATACTTTACTCCAATATTCAATAATTTTAGCAGATCATCACAATGATTATAAAAAATAAATAAGTAATTAACTAATATTATGGAGGGTGAAGCTAGAAGAAGAAAGGTTAAGAGTAGGACACTAGGCTGATGGTCTTTCATTATCATTCTGATGATGATGATGTAGTTGGCCGTAGAGGTTACTGCATTAATAATTAAGAAAAAAAAGTTGATGAATTATGTTTTGCTTATAATAATTTGTCATAAGATTTTTCTGAATCAAACTATTCATCAATTTCATGCAAGTTGTTTTCAATTAAAATCATAATACTAAGCAAAACAAATGAATTATCTTCCCTGCTGCCAGAAGAATTTACTAAATTTCTGGAGAAATCACGGGTACTAAGCAAAAATGACAATTTAATAAAATTTAGTAATTCCCGTAACAACGTTTGATCATTGAAATTCGGCTTTCTCAATCCAAAGAGAGAGAGGACACCTGATGAACATGAAAGTCTGAAACTGATGAAAGTGCAGAGATATATTTTGTGGGTCATGAAACATTACACACACATTTGAGGGGACCAGAGTGATTTTGTTCTTGCTTAAATGATCCCATGCCGCCATTTTTCCACTCATGAACAAAATGACTTATGATTTATGAAGATACATGAGACATATACTAGGAATTAACAGAACCAACAACGCATACCAAATATTTAAGACCTAACTTTGATTAGTCAAGCTAAAAACATACATCTCCAGTAAAAGTAGTAAAGGGATCACGCACATAGTCATAACCTGAGTTCGAAATTCGTCGATATCTTATCTAGACAGAAAGATTGATCAAGTGTTTATTCTTGGATAATCAGATGGTAAAGAAAGAACAAGAAGCTAGCTACCTCTATATACGGTGTTTCAATTTCCTAATTTGCTTTATTTTTTCTGTATAAACTAGTTATGGGTCTATTAGAATCTTGTCTCCCCTAGCGACAATACACAGAGTTAGCTGCAGATAGATAAGAAATTTTAATGGAAATGATTGAATCAATTCTAGCTAGGTTTCTCTTTTGAGCAGTGGCCAGTGGGTTAAATGATTGAGGCTATTATTAGTGAGGAATTATTGTGTATATATATTCTAAGTAAAGTTATGTGTTATGCATCAAATAAAGTACTAATTCAAAAAATCTACAACCTAAAATTTGATTTATTCAACAAAATACAATTTTATTAACCACTAAATGCATGCGGCCGATATATATGTAGCCTTGTGGAAAAATATGTTGGCCTGAAAATAAAATGGGCTTTTTACAAAAATAGGCCCGTTTTTTTGGTGCTTTTCATTTTTAGGCCACTTTTTTTATTTATTACTAGACTAGGCAAGTTTTGACCAAAAGTGATGGATGGAAAGTTAGCTGCAGTTATCTTCCAGCTGTCCACATCTTCTTAGCTAAAAAGACGTTTTAGTCCATCAAATCTATTGAACATTCAGTGCTTGCTGAACTCATTGAATTGCCTGAGCATACATCATCAGTAAAGAAGCAACGCTGCACCGGTCGGAATGAATGCAACAGACATTACAGAAAAGTCCGAAGAATGGGAATGGCATTGAGACTGAAGGCCCTTTTTGCCTTCTGAATAGTGACATAAAATTGGAACATGTCCCTAACCCAGACAATTGCCTAACCTAAAGCTTACAATTTAGTACAGTATTTGAGACTTCAGACTTTCGAGACGGTGGAAGCATAAGGGTGGAAAAAAAAGACAAATAGCAGAATCTGCAGCTATTCCTCGTCTTTTACGTCAGGCGAACTTAGGCGCATGCCCAAAAATAAATAATGTGCATAACTGCTTATGCAGTAAAATCAACTATGCATAACTGCGTAACTTATCATGCATAACTTGTTATGCAATAAAAGCAAACATGCTGAACTGTGTAGCTTACGATGCATAACTGGTTATGCAGTAAAATCAACTATGCAGAACTGCGTAACTTATCATGCATAACTTGTTATGCAGTAAAAGCAAACATGCTGAACTGCATAACTTGTTATGCAGTAAAAGCAAACATGCTGAACTGCATAACTTATCATGCATAACTGGTTATGCAGTAAAAGCAAACATGCCGAACTGCATAACTTATTATGCATAACTGCTTATGCAGTAAAATCAACTATGCATAACTGCGTAGCTTATTATGCATAACTGGTTATGCAGTAAAATCAACTATGCAGAACTGCATAACTTATTATGCATAACTGCTTATGCAGTAAAAACAACTATGCATAACTGCGTAACTTTGACTGCATGACAAGTTATGCATTGTTTAGAGTATCTGCATAACCTGTTATGCATATGAAGTTATGCCTTCCCAGATGAGTGTTATTAAATCATGTTGCAGTTTCAGGAGAACTTTAGAGATGAGTACAGTGCAATAGAGTTGGAACTCTGTGAAAATCGAAACTAAAAGATTGAATCGAAAATATCTACATTGATCGATAACCAAATAGACAAGACAGACATCAACTTGGGAATAATGGTAGTTACAGCCATAATATTCGATAACCAAATAGACAAGACAGACTTGTTTTTGCTTCAAAACTCAATATTGCAAACAAAGCACGATGTGCATTTTAAGGGACTTAATCATGCTTCTTAAGGTCATAACCAGGAGTAAACTGGTACACTTAACTTAGCCATAATTTCAGTACATGATATAACTAAAATAGTAAATCCTGATTAGAAGTACTTACAGCATAGAAAACTGCAACTAACTCAGATGGTGTCAATGTCCAGACAATATTTCCATCGGTGGCAGATATTCCATCAATAACCATAAACATTGCACCAAAAAAGTATGAGTATGCAGTCACTGAAAGACTGGTCGGATACTTCAGTAGCAGCGGAGCCTGGAATATGTATGCCATACACAAATCAGTATATACAATTTCAAATACACATCTTGGTTCATTCTCAGTTTCATAACCATTTCAAAATCATCTCACCAAACCCATACTTCCTGCAACATCTCATTCATTCAGGCCATCCCATAACACCTACAGTTTCATCTACACAAACAACAACACCATTCTCTAGCTATCAACACCACCAATCTACGGTTCATGCATCTCATACAATTCTTTCACTGAGAAGAACAATTACCTCAAGATAAATCCATTCCAGCAAATATAGTTCAATTCTTGTTCTTTCTTAACTGGATTCTGCAATTCATCTCAAGGCTACAACATCCCACCAAATTATTTCATCCAACACCAAAATACTCCCATCATCACCAACAGTTCTCAATCTTCATAACAAATTCTATCGAACCCTTCTCTCGGTTTCCTGACTTCAATCAACTCCAGCACCACCACCAATCTTCTTTAATCTTGAATTACTCTTCATTGTTTCCATCAATTCAGCATCAACAGCTTCTACATACTCTTCTCATATAACTGAAATCACCAGCAAACCCTAATTCTTTGATTCATCTTCAGGACAGCTTCAATCAAACATCAATTAGAACAAACCCATCTTCTAACTTCTTCTTATTCATCCTCAAATTAAACTCTGATTCCATTTCTCAGAAACCGTAACTCAATTCCCAACTATTCTCCCAGAACTGCTTCATATCATCAATTCATCAACAACCCCTCTTTTCCTCATCCATTAAGATCTCAATTCATTTCTCAATGTCATGCCAAACCCTAACTCTGATTTTATCATATTAATCCCGAAACCGTAAAATCTCTAATTGATTTTCTTCATAAACCTCAACCACACCATCTTCTTCAACAATCATACCACCTCAACATCTGATGTACTTAGATAGACATAACACACGACTCGCAGAGAGCCAGCAGAAAACAAACGGAGGATGATATCAGGAGAATCATTCAAAACCAGCACCAAGAACCCAATTTCAGTTCGAATTCAACCCTAGTCTTCGATTATCGAAACCATCACTGCCAAACACCATCAATACTTTCTTCACAAACTGAACCTTAATCTACTTTGCTTCTCAATTTCTATCAAACCATTTTTCTTCACTAATGAGCAGAAGAAATAAAACGGAAGGAGAAGAAAACAAAGAAGAAGAAGATAAGAAGAAGAAGAATGAATGAGATCGAACACGTGACTGACACACACGTGTGAAGGACATTTCAGTAATCTTACCACATGTATGAGATCTCCCTATATGATATTTTGGCGAGATATTGACAAGTCAACGCGATAAATTGACCGAAATGGTTAAAGTGGATGGAATCGGTTTAACTTGCCTAGTTTTGCAAGAAAGAAAAAAAGTGGCCTAGAAATGAAAGTGAGGGTCCAGACGAGGTCTACTTCCGCATATAATCCAAATAAAATCATCTTTCAAGATCATCATCTCAACTTGGTTTAAAGAGAAAAAATTACTACCAAAATTCTTTCACCATGGAACGAGAGATTATCAAATTATAAAAGATGGAAATTCGCCAAAGTATATATATACTTAACTCAAAATAAATAATTAAAACGATGAAAGCATCAATACTTTTTTGGATGAATGATCATGATGGTAGTAGCTAGCATGTATCTTAAGATGTTGTTCTAGTAGAAGTAGTAGGTGCAGTGTGAGCAACAGTTACAGCTTCATCACCACCACCGCCGCCGCCATCAATCACTACCTGAGCTGCCGCAACGGCCACCGTACTAGTCGTCGCATTCGGCAACACTGTGGCGGTTGATGTTGTAGTTGTATTATTCGTAGTAGTAATAGTAGTAGTAGTAGAAGTCGGTGGTCTTTTTCTTTTCTTCTTCTCATAGGGAATTCCTCTAGCTTTAGCTTGACCTTCTCTAACTTCCCTTAGATAAATTCTAACAGCTCTAGCACCAAAAGGATTAGATTCAGGTCTACCACCATTTTCTTCATAAGCAGCTCTTAATCTACCAATTAGGGCATCAAGACTACCCCAAGCTTGTTTCAAAGGACAAGCACATGGTGCTGGTGGATTTGGATGTCCAAAATATGTACACCCGTTCAAGTGCACTTTGGTTTTACCAAACTGATCTAAATATTTCAAGAATTCAATAACATGTGCTCCACTACACCTTGCTAGGGATAGTGGTGGTTTGTGATTCTTTAAATACTGTAAGAATGTATTCCAATCTCTTCTCTTTTGTGATTCATATCGACTTGGCGGTGCCACTGATCCTGTACTTGCTACAGCAACTTCACTACTTCCTCCTCCTCCTCCTCCTGGTACCTGATCACTTGATTTTGGTTCACCACCACCACCACCTGATGTTGAAGCCATCTGTAATAATAGAAAGAACTAAAGAAAGTGAACTGTTTTTGTTTTGCTTTCAACAGTGGGTTAGTTTGGATCTTTCTTTTCTCTTTTGACTTTCCTGTATATATATATATATATATATATTTTGTTGATTGAGAGTTGTTTCCTCTTTCTCTCTACCTGCTTTTCTGGTGCATGTTTCTACTTGTTTGTTCCTCTCATAGTTGGCTTCAAGTTGTGTAAATTAAGAGGGCCGATAGAGATCATGTGAATGAATGAAGCTGGAGAATTTGATTTTGTGAGACCCTCTCCTGCTTGTGTTTTTGTTTTCCTCCTGGCCTTTATTGTGGCCGAGAGGTTCTTCTGGTTGATGCAGAAAGAGAGAAGGAGGAAGAAGAGGGGGGAGAGGAGATGGGACGTAAACAAGGATGTAATGGATGAATGAATGAGAAAGGAGGAGAGTGACTACTACTTACTGGTATTCATTCACATGTTGATGGCCCCCTTTTCCCACTTTGACCCACCCCTAGCTGCCTCCTACTAAATTCTCTACCCATTCTCTCACTCCAAAATTCGAATAAAAAGAGAGACAAATTAAAGTATGTGATTTTCAACACAAAGACCTAACTAAATGGGTTTAATAGTCGTCCATGATATTTGAGGCGTAGTGTAGGATCTCTTTTCCTTCTATTCTTATTTTTGATAAATGAGATTAAGATGGTCTAACATCAAGCATTATGGTTTAGTCTCTAGTAGAAATCTAGAGAAATTTTGTTGCACTTTAGTCAAGAGCTAAATCATGGCTTACCATCACTGCAACACTATGGTTTAGTCTATGACTGAAATCTAGAAATTCTTTGCTTCATTTCAGCCAAGAGCATGAGCACTGTAACTCGGCAGTGCTGGTAAGTCATAGCTTAACTCACAAAAGTTAATTATACGTACTGTGCTGGTAAGTCTTGGTGTAACTTACGAAAATTAATTATACGAAGTGTGCGGCTTAATACTCTTTTTTAGTCCTTTTATTTCTTTAACCACGCGTTTTCAATCAAACGCAACCACACGGTTTAGTTTGGTGGAAAATTCGATTTCACCCAACACTATTCTCACAGAACTGAGTATCTGCATACTTAACGTAGCCTAGGACCATGATGGTTGGTTTTCTTCCTCCTCTTGGTACAAAAAAATTCAAACACTATAGTGCTTGCTCTATGTGAGTTCGACTAAAAGTGTTGAGTTGCATGCTGAAATGAGAAGAAAAATAATATATATGCTTGAATCTAGTCTCTCATGAAATCAATCTATCTTTGTTTTTGTACGAGTCCACTAACTCAACAAATTCAAATATCTTAAATAATTGATGATTAATTATTATTGTTTTTAATAAGATATCGATTATGGAAGAAACCTAGGGAGGAAAATAAAAATCTCAGGTAACTAGTTACCAGATTGTAGGCGGTAGACATCTTTGAGATTAAATTTTGATATAATCTTTGGGTCAAAAAAACAAATATGAAAATCCCTCATTTAAGTTCAAGTGCACGAGATTCGTGTCCGAGTGTTGGTACAATCACCAAATGACTGATTGTTGGAAACTATATTACTTACAAAAAGATAGCTAACTAAATCAATAATGAATGTACCCTTTTAAAACTTCTTTTGATTTACTTTGGCAAGCAAATTTATGAAAAAGATCTAGCATTTTCCTTCGATTAACAAATTATGTAAAAAAATTGATTTTGACAACTCTAATAACCAACTATCCTCGTACCACAAAGGCCAATTTTCTCATAAAAGAAAAATTACATTTTGTTTTCCATTCACGTGTTATTCTCAAAGATTTTCTCATCTTTTGATAAAGATTTCAATTTGGATTTGAGTTTTATGAATTTTCATGTTCAACTAATATTCAAGAAAGTAAGCAAGGAAGAAAGAAATATCACAAAGAAAATATTTCATCATAATATTCTCTTCGTTGTACGACCCAACTCAACAAGAGCCCTACCAATAACAAATCACGAATAATTTAGATGCAAACACTCAAAATAAAACAAATAAATACTTGAAAGCTTTATTTTGAAATAAAAAATGAACTAATACACTGAAAATCAATAAAAAGGATTAAGTGCCACATAATCTTGATTCCAAAGGCTAATCGGGACAAGCATGCTTGCATGGGATCAAAGCCCAACATAATGCTGCAACCCAAATTTGGCCAATTATTCAGTTAATTTAGTTGATTAATCTCTTGATGGAATTGATGAAAATGAGTTTGATCAGTGATTGAACGTACCTATGTTTGAGTATAAATAGCAAGTTTATTATGGGCTGCTTAAAATTAGGGAACCCTATTTTACTATATTTGGGATCATTTTGTAAACCCTTAAAACAAATGCAGGAAGGAAGAAGAAATGACATCTGAAGTGACAACATACATAACTGGGTCAAGTCTGCACCATTCATTTCTCTGTAGTACGGTAGTACCCACTGAATTGGAGGTTCAAACTACAATTAATCGGATCAGATGAGAATCCGAATGGCACTTAACTGGGCATAAATTCTCGGATTTTCCCAATCGCAAGTCAATTCTCATCCGCTGACAATCAGTTAGACCGTATTAATCCGTTAAAAAATCTCGATTTCGAGACATTCTATTTTATATGAATTTTGGTACACCTTCAATTAATTGATATCTTAATAGTAGCCGTGCAAGAAAATGGGTTAGAGATTTGGCCGCGACTGGTGGATTCTAGAAAATCAATGGGTTAAAGTAAGTGACCTACCCAACATGGAATTTCATCAATAGTGAAAGGCTGCTAATGAAGCGTTTTCGGGTGCACGAAGACCTAATGTAGTAGTAGTATATCTAGCGAAACAGACGTTTGCTAAATTCGCAACAATGACCTCAAAGTAAACCAGAACTAGAAGTGACTATTTAAAAACAAGGGGTTGTATCCCTGTATAGAAGATATATAAGCTTTACAATGGATTCCAAATGTCTGGTAAAAGGACATCTTTTTTCCTTGGTGATGATGGGTATATAATCCAAAAAGGATACGAGGACCCGAGATATTGATTCTGCTGTTCAATCAAAAGATATCTCTAGTACTGGTAGACTCGTAGTGATATGAAGTTATGAACCGTGATATAATTTCATATTTTAGAGTTAAATTAACGTGTTAGGGTATAATATCATAAACTTGCTTAGCACGACACCATATAAATTTACAAAATACATACAAAATTGTTCGACGTCATGGATTATATTATTATAAGGGTTTGTTGTTGTTCGATTATCACATGAAATGAAACAAAACTTTACTAATGTTTTTTTTCCAGTTCCATCTAGTTTATTTTGTTGTAAAATATTGTTATCATTTATTAATCACAAAATTGGTTAAAAAGACCAAAATCAACAATTTCTGGGTGAAATAGACATTTAGATTTTGATACTGTTTAAATGGATAAAAATGTAAAAATAGTCGGGATGTAAACAGTTTCATCCTACCCATTTTCAAATATTTTTTCTTATTTTTAATTTACATCATGATGCATCCAGTTTTGCTATTTTTTAAGTTTAAGTCAAGATGAATCCAGTTTCATTCTTGTTATTTTTTTGGTGTCCATTTCACCCATACTAATTTTTACTCGTCCATTTGAACCATGTTTTAAAAATATTTGGACAAATGACCCAGTTTTCGTTCATTAATGGCCCAAAAGAAGATTTTGTACTATAAGAATTGTTTAAATATATTTTACGATTATATATTTATAGATAATGATTTGTTTCTCAAATTATACCATGGATATTCGCAAATTTTATACCACTGGAAAACATTTTAAAACACCAAGTTAACGAATATAAACATGGCTGTCAGATTACACATATTTTTTATACTACCAATAATCAATTAAAAAGGTAAATTTAGAAATATCCATGGTATAGTTTGAAAATTCTAAAAATATAAACATGGCTGTCATCTTGTTTAATAATGTAGGTCATTTATTAGTGGGACAAAATTTAAAAATTAATAAGTCATCTATTTAGAAAAGGAGGGAATATATATAAAGAAAAAGCAAAAAGTGAGAAAAATCTGAAACCAAAACCAGATACACTACTAAATCTAGACATATATGTGGATACATGTCTAGTAGCAGACATCAATTACAAACTGCAATTTCATCTGTTTGAAACAATTTTGTACAACAAAATTATACTAAAGTTGTACATTTGAATCTCAATAAGCCAAATCAACCAATTTGGGTTATGTTCCAAATAGTCAGGCATCCATATACCCAATTTATTGTTATTGATTATTAGTTGAGTTGTTAGTCGTCACATTACGTTAGGTTGATTCTCATAATTACAGAAAATGTCCTTAAATCAAAGCAGTGGGCCATTTTTTCTGATCGGAGTAAAAGAACGGTCCATAACTTTATAACTGCATCCTGTTAGTACTAATGCACCAACGAGTCAACTCAAATAAAAGAATATGACCACACTTGTAGAACTTTCAGGTCCATGGTTTCTAGAGAACCTTCTTATTGAGACAGAAGTCGTACAACTCAACTAGTAGTTCATTAACTAACAATCAGAAATTAAACTCGTGAGTTGAATCAGTCGCCTCATCTAAGTTAATTTGGACTAGGTTTGGTAATGCTTCTTTTTCTTTCAAAAAGCACTTTCAGAACATATATATATATATATACATTACAATTTTGATAAATGAGAGGTGGTCAAGGTTAATAGTTGGAGGTGTTGTCCTATCGCTCGACATCACTAACGGTACGGCTTGGTCTTATGGTGATTCAGAATTCAACCGCCAAGGCCAAAAGTGTTGATTTAACATTGGGTTCAAGCGATTGCTTGAACTTGATTTTGAATCAACTCTATGGCGCCAAATGGTTTGGTGATGTAAAATTCGCTTTTTGGGCCCAATTATTCGGTGCTACAAATCTGAGCCGTTAATATTTTTTTTAGAAGTAAAATCTAGCGGTTCTGTTATTTGCGCCCAGTTATTAGGCGCTTCAATTATTAACCATCATATTTGCTTCACATGTTCAGTTTTAATGATTTTAACCTTTTGCACCAAACCATTAGGCACTTTTATGCTTCAATATTGAGTTTAAAGTTTAAGACCAGACATTAAGGTGATGAGGGGCATGTTGAATTATGAATCATGATATGATTAAGTTTATGTTTAAGACCAGACATTATATTGCACTTTTTCTTGGCTCAAATAGAGATATAACTAAGCTATAGAGATAAAATGGCAATCATTATGGCCCTCGGCTAATCAAAGGCGAATACACCTAATAAAACTAAGCTACCGCCGAAGTTAAAAAGGATGGCTTTGATCGGGCAGTAACCCTGTTTTCGCGGAATGATTTATATCTAACATAAAACATGCAACTCTATCCTTCACCTTATTCACAAAATAGAGAAATTTGTTCCCCTTTTGATTTCTGAGTATGCCTAAGGTCGTTTCATGACAAAATTTTAAACGTGAGTTCTATTATCAAAGGTGATTCCTGTAAGTTTCAATTTCGAATTCACTTATAATAGATTATAAATAATACAATTTTAATTAGATAAACATTTACAGTTGTGGCATCCACTATAATATATAGAATTGACATATAATTTAAACACTAATTATTAACTAAAACCAAACTAGCAATTAGTATGTAGCACATAATATAATTACAAGTCACTTGTAACAAACATAATTACAAGTCACAAGATATTTATCTATTAATAATAAGCAGGAAGGTTGTTTTGGTTATAGGGATAATTGTAGTATATAAGTTGATACATGGGAGGGTAGGGGTAGGTACTTGATTTGGTTGTGTAGTTGTGCTTGTGTTTGCACTTATGCTTGTGTTTTCCTCTACAATACTTATTGTTGTTTAATTTTATAATTGGAACCACTTTGAGTTAGACTTGAAAGATCCTTATTCATTTTCTGCATCTCCCGACTCTTGAGTTCATCCAGCTTGTTGTTTTTGTGATCTTAACATGTTTTGAAAAATTATTTGTTATGCTTGTTGATAAGATTCTTGCTTATTTTGTGATTATGTAATAGTCAATGAGTTTGGAGTATGCATCAATTTTTATTGAATCTTGCGATGATGGGGTAAGCGGGGTGCTTTTTGGTGGTATTTGTTATTGGGTCGTCTATGATGCTTTAAGCTAGTTTCTGCGCGTATGGAAAATTAAAAAAATTGTTATTTTCCATCCACTATAGAGCTGGAAGAGTGGAAAATCATAAAACAGGGTCTCTACCGAGAGATAGAGTCATTGCCGTCCAGTAAAAAAAATATCTCTGCAGCCAAGTATCTCTCTCTCCAGCTATAAAGGCTCTACTGCTAGGTTAAAGTCTTTGTCTCTCTGTAGAGATTATACCTATCTTTTTCTCTCCTACCTTTTTGTTATTCTAATAGTATATTTTTTTCATATAAGTGTCCAACTGGATATATTATAATGGAGGATAAAATCACGTAAAAACCGTACCAGACACACTCAAATAAGTTTGTTTATTAACAAGGATCCCCTCAAACACTATTAAATATATTAGTTAATTAAATTTGTCAGTTTAACATAGTAGAGGAACACATTTGGCAGTCTACTTGGTATAGAAAATTGAGTTTTTTTAATGTTTTTATAGGAATCGGCTTTAGTATTTCTTCTCCTAGGATTAGCTTTGCTTTTATCGGACGCAGTTCAAATTTCAGGAGGATTGTAAAACAACGATTCAGATTTCGGTAATTTACTAAAGGGACTTGAGTTGCTGTTAGTGTTACTTTAATATTGTCAAAAAAAAAATGAAATTGGTTTTCAATTGGAATTGCAGGATTACGGCTTCAAGATGATTTTTGGTTAAAGGGAGGAACTTGAGTTGCAGCAGGTGTTACATTTTCATCTTCCTCCATATCATCTTCTTTAAAAACTTGTTCCTCATCAACAACCTATTCTCAATTACAAGGACAATATTATCTTTTAGCATTGCAAGTTCATAATCGTATATAAAAAGTTCGTTGTTGTTTTTGAAATAATCATTTCTCGCAATTAGAATTTACATGATGTAAATAGATAAACCATAAGTTACTAGAGAAAAATTAAACACTATTGTAGTTAAAAAAAATTAGAAAATTTACATTATTCTCTTAATCCCATTTTCTATATTTCGAACGAACCTCAACAAGACACTTAGAAAATCCGTCAAAGTTTTTTCATGATAATACTCATTTTACTTTGAGTTTCAGTATTAGTATGCTTATTAGGAGAGTTCAAGGAGAGTTGAATAAATCAAGGAAATAAAGACACGATGGATCGAGGAGTTTTTCAAACTTTATTTTTTTTTATCCATATGTATTAAATAGTTTTGATACTAAAATTGACAAAGGGGGATATTGCTAGAGCATTGCTCGGTCGAACTCACAAGTGTTGCTATATCAAGCTTGTTGTCAAAACTATATATTGATCTAGTCTACATTTAGTTAAGTCTCTGTCTAGGATAGAGGTAGTTGAGAAACGAACCAGTCATCATTTCTTGAAATATAATGACTAAGCTTAATGAACATTTGTTCATACTTGATCAAATTTCGGCGGAGAACAATTTATAGTTCGGAACCAAATCATGATTCAAGTTTATCATTCGAAAATATCCTAGAACAATGATATGTGTCATTGATGTTATTCAGGAATGTTTCAAATTGATTTAGAGAAATTTAAAACTACTATATTCGGTGTATAAGACAGTGTTATCAGTCTTACAAACTGAGAAAACGGTTATATGTCTGAACCCGTATTACATGTACTCGTACACGTAGCGGAGTAGCTATATATATCGACTTTCAGATTTGTGTGATATGCAAATTCGTATGTACATCATGGGAAAATTTGTTTGTTTCGTGATCCGGATAGGTATACATATTCGTATGCAAACCATTTTGGAACTGTGGTAACGGAACCGGGTTAAAGTAACAAACCGGTATGCGGGTCAATACAGTTCTATGTTCTAGAACCAATTTAATACCCAAACCAGTACGTGAACTGAAAAAGTTATGTGAACTCCAGAACCGGTAAAAGTCTTAAGTTTGCAAACTGGTACGTGAAATGAAAAAGATCTATCGATTTCGGAACTCGGTTATTTATTATAAGTTTGCAAACCGGTTCGCGTACTGTGACTCAGCCGACTCATGAACGATTCAAGTACTTGTACCTTGTACATTTACCAATTATGTCGATTATGACCCAATTGCAATTAAATTATTTCTATGAAATGATCTGCATTTGATCGATTCTCTAATTAATACTAGAGTCATTTAATCACATGACTGTGACTCAATATTAATGTCTTAGTGAACATGAAAATGAGTATTAAGTTGTTAAAGTTCAAATCGGCTAGTTTCGGCTAACCATGTTGGACATAGTCTTTATACACGGTTCGGTTACGGTTTACCTAACCAGAGTGTATATCTTGTATATGTGATTAATATTCAAAGCTTTCATCTAATGGTGAATATTGTTTGCTTGGTTGCAAAGCTATCTTAGCTTAAACCTAAAGCAACCTAGGCTTTGAAGTCTATATAAGGGAAATTCTTGGCAGCTGGGATCTTTAAATCCTGATACTACGTTTTGGTGTGTCCTAGTTGTATCTAGAGTCATCCTATCCATAAACCCTTTAGGGCTTAGCGACTACAAAGACTTCATTGGGATTCGTGAAGTCAGGTCCAATTATCTATTATCTTGATAAATCGAGTATCATGATCTTGATTGTTTATAGAGCTTGATCCAATGATCAAGATAGATA